>NC_057891.1:3828461-4006733 GCF_019740435.1 Gambusia affinis | reverse complement strand
TGCACTGTTCTGTTTAAGAGAGTAAAATGTTTATCCTGCTAGCAGAAGTTGTGTTCATATTAATACACACTAAACTATTACATCTGCAATATAACAGTGTGTGTTTTCTGCGTCTCTAGTTTACTGTGTGATTTTCCTCGTCGTCACCAACTTGCAACTCAAACGCAAATGTAAAGTTTGCATTCAAATAATGTCAGATTTTTTTATTTTTCCTGCATAATGTGCATTGCATGTATTCTAACGTTGGGCAAACGTATCTTGAACGAGAATATTAAAGAATAGTACAAGAAGTAATAAAAACTTTAATGTTAATCCTCACCTTCCGTTTCCAGCTTCTCTTCTCACCGTACAGGTGAGAGCTTCTATGATTGTCCTGTAGGTGGCGGTAAATACACTTGAAGTTGGTTTTGCCAGCCGCCAGTAACACCCAGAAGAAGATCAACACCGGTTCTGTATTTCATTTGAAACTGATCTGCTTTGCTCGGTAAGTTATTGGCTTTCATATTTATTTGTATCATATTCTGACCAAACATCTGGGACCCATATAGGTTGTTAGTTGCGCTTTAAAAAATGTGTAATTTTGTGGTTTGTCTTGCTTCGTAAAGACAACATGCTACCACTCGGACTTCTCAGCTTTGATTATAAGTTCTGGTTATGAGTTGTGAAATGTCGTGCACTTTTATTATTAATGTCGCAGTTTCCTCTTGTTCGCTTTAACGTCTTAAGGGCAGGAAAAGTCGGAGAAAGTCACTTTATTCATTATTCAGTTGAACCAAGTGGAAAGACACCACTTACTTCATTCCTGTCAATCACAGAACTGCGCATGTCTCATATAGTTGCACAATGATGACGTCAGTGAAGAGCGCACCATAGTAGGCCGGGTCCTAATACTCACTCTGCACCCTACGCCGGTCTCCTGCAACTTTTAGATGTATCTCTACTTCAACACACCTGAGTCCAATAATGAGGTCATTAGCAGGACTCTGGAGAACCTGGCTGCACTTGGGAGGTGATTCAGTTATTGGATTCAGGTGTGTTGGATCAGGGAGACTCTAAGAGTTGCAGAACAGCGGCCCTCCAGGACCAGGACCGCCCACCCCTGGTGTACTCAGTCAAAGTCAAAGTGTTTTATTGGAGTGTGTAAAAATGTGATAGTACGCCCTGTGACGTAACTTCTACATCCAAAAAAAGTAAACTACAAATAAATAACAGAACCAAATAACTTTCTATTCCACTCCCACAAAATATTTGACATTAATTTCATAATTATGTATTAAGTTTTCCCTGTAATGAGTTTCTGTAAATGAAACTCAAAAATAAAGATCAATTCCTTTTTTTGTGTGTCTGAATTTTTGAGACAATAAAATTTTTTTCAGTTGCAACTTCATTAATGTTTTTAGAAATATTTTCAAAACTGGATTTTGTTCAAGAAATCTATTCCCCTTTTAAGTTGATAAAATTTGGTCTAACTGGGATGAAGAGTTAAATTATGATATTAACAATTTAATCCTCTGGCTACATTTTTATTCACATATGCTGCTTCCTAAAAATCACCTCAGTTTTTAAAGTGAAATTATTTTAATGTTTAAACGTTGCAACATCACAAAATCCCAATCTTTATACCAATATATTAATAACTCAATTTAAGATTTAAAATTCATCTCATTTGTAACATTTTCTTTTCTCACCGTTAGTTTGTGACGATTCTTTATTTCTTCTTTTTTCTGCTCAGTTTAAGAGAACTTGATAGTAAAAAAAGAACTTTGAACATGAACGGTTCTGAACTGAACTGGTTCTGTTTTAGATGAATTAATTAGTTCTTTTTTTCTCCACAGATCAGAGTTTTGGGATGAACTGAAGATTATCTGCTGCTGTTTCTCCGTCCCTCCTGGTTTTGGTTCTGGTTCTTCGTCTCTCCTGGCGGTTCTGTTCGGCCCGTTTGTCCTCATCATGGTGGTTTTGTTTAGTCCAGTCGTCTGCAACCTTTACAATCTAGAAACATTTTACTCCTGCCTTCAGTTTAATAAAAGTCAGGACAATCCATATTTGGGAAAAAAATCCTGCAAATTTATCATAATATAAGTTAATTTCTTTTATTATATACAATAGGTAAAAAAGGGCTATGTTTCAAACCAGTGACTGTTGAAATTTTTAAGTGTTTCACCTACGTTTTTGTTATTATTTTGTTACCTATCTTAATATGTAAGACAAAAACAGACAATAATTCCAAATGGATATAGAACACTGGAAACAATTTAATGATTTGTCACACAAGTTTATTCAATGTTGTTTTTCCACAGTCAGCTGATCAGGCAAATACAACAGGGATTGAAGCAGAAAGCACGCCAGGTGCAGGGAGCAGCACAGGTGTACCTAGAGCTACAGAAGATCCAACCCCACAAAGCAGTTCAGCTTTAAAAACAGTTAATCCTGAAATGCACAGGAGCTCAAGCATAGTCGAAGCTGCAGGAGATCCAGCCACACAAAACATTTCAAGTGTCGGCACAGTTCCAGCTGACCAGAGAGCGGAGAGGAGCTCAAGTTCAGGGAGCTGCCAACTTCCCACTATGTCAGTCAGTGAAACTCCAATTCAGATAAAGTGTGCATTATGTAATGAAGGCATAAACGTGGAACTATTTTCTGAACATTTATCTGACTTTCATGCAGAGCAATGTTGTGAACATTGTGGGAAAAAGGTCACGGGTGCTGTTGGTTTGCTTCATCATATTGAAGAAGGTCATGATAGACCAGGACAAACAGGCCAAACATCACCATCTATTCCAGACCAACATCCAGCTTTTAAATTGCAACATGGGATAACAGCAACTTCACCCCGGAAACCAGCAGCATCTTCCCAGAAACCAGCAATACTTCCTGGGAAACCAGCAGCATCTCCCCAGAAACCAGCACTTCAGCCACAACAGCGCCTTGCACCAGTGCAACACCCCCAAGCAACTCCTTCAGTTGCTCCTTCAGTTGCTTCTTCATCTATTCCCCACCTTAGGCCTCCGGAGGTGAATTGGGTCAGCTTTCTTCCCAAGCAGTTGTTGCAGGTCATCAAGCCAGCAGACCAGGAATGGATTGCCCAGTGCCTCTACAACCCTACTGGACAGTTTAAACAACAATTCTCACAAAACTGGTTCCATCCACCCCGTCTACCAAAGATGATGAATGAACCTCCAGATCCCCTGGTCTACTTTAGGCAGAGGATGTTTTTATGGGCACCAATGCGGATGTGGGGTATTTCTCTGAAGTGTCATCAATGCAACACCAAGATGCATCACTCTGGGATCTACACAAAGGTCAGAGAAGTTATAGATCTCGATTCAAGATATTATTTGATTGGTTATTTATCCACGATGCAGTAAATGCATGATACCTGTTTGTCCATGGAGCACAGAGGTGCTAAATCAGTTAGATCCTGCCCATAGAAACAAGTTTCCAGCCATTCTCACCACACAACTGGCTCTGGACAAAAGATGTGTGACTTTGCTCAAACCACGCACTTTTGGAAATAGCTCCAGTTATGTACAACAAGCATTAGAAGAACTGCATAGTGAGGAGTGGGCAAAGCGCACTATGGATTATCTGACTGACTGTGAGCTTCACAAGAAGAAGAGCGCCCTAACAAGTATCCATGAAGTGATCTACCAGAATCCACCAGAGTTTAGCCCCCTTCCACTTCACAGTGGTTTGAGACGGTGCATGCCAATGAAATACTGTCTCACTTGTCTGAGATGAAGGGTGTCATCACCTCAACATATGGAAGGATTTTAAAGCTTGATTCAACCAAAAAGGTATAGTAAAACATCTCTAAAATATTTTGCTATTCTGATTATAATTTGCATTCCAAATTCTAATCAGATTATAATTGCCTTTTTTTTTTAAACAATCAGATCACCAAGAAACTTGCTGGTGGAATTTCTGAGACTGCAACCTGGATGACAAACATCACCAATGAATATGGCCAGGTTCTGAACTGTGTGCTGACCACAGGGGAAGGAGCAGGTTGGAGGAACTGTGCCAAGGAATTGTTATGCGCTTCCAGAATGCTGGGGAACCAGAGCCACAAGTCCTTTATGTTGATAGAGACTGATGTAGTGAATCAGGTTTGTGATTTTTAGACCTTATTGCTGTAACATTTGTTTACAGTTCAAAGTTTAAAATATTTTTAGGTTCAATGTAAAAGAAATGTATTTTGAACAAGGTATTGTGATCTATGTAGCAGTTATGTTTTATGTAGCAACATTAATACAATCAGCTGTGAATCATAAGGTAAACTAAATGCTGTAGAAATTATTAATGTGTTTTATTTATATATTTATATATATGTATTTTTATTTTTTATTATTTTTTTTACATAAACAGGTGTGCCTCCGGTGCTTGAGTGGTTTCGACTTTGGAAAACTAAAGTGAGGCTTGACATCTTTCATTACATGAAGCGATTCACAACCGGTCTCACCACAGAACTTCATCCTCTTTATGGAACTTTCTGCTCCAAGTTGTCCTGCTGCATTTTTGAATGGGATCGAGATGATGTCAGCTGCCTTAAAGAAGCAAAGAGGTCAGAGCTGAATAAAAAATATGCTGGTCATCCTCCCACATTAATTCCATTGAGCTTGCTAAACATTGCAGAGGAAGGACAAGAGGGGTAGAAGAAACCCGGAACCTCATTCAGGAATTATTAAACTCCATGTGGGAACTGACTGACACCTCAGGTCTCCGCCTGATCAACCCTGAGAGCATGACTCGTGTGGCAAATGCAGCAGAAGCACCTGCCATGCATCCAAGATCCACCTGGTGTTGAACTGTACACCAAGCTTCACTCAGCACAAAAGGGAGACAAAGAAGTTCAAACCTTCAGATGTGGCAGGGGCTCGTCTTCAGTTGAAAGCTTTCATCGACACCAGTGTTCCTTCATACCAGGTAAACTGTGAATTGGTATATTTGATGTCATTCATTTTTGAAACACCTCCCAGAATTTTAACCGTACATCTAAATATGTTAATCAGCATAATTTCTGAAAAATATGAAAAGAAGTTTAAATTTCATAAATGCTGCCAATTTTTGCAACTCTGTTTTTTAAGGATGGAGAAGCAATGCCATGCACACTCAAATGTATATGGAACATGAAAAGAGCCCAAGAAGCTTTAGATACGAGTCACAGATCCCACAGTAAACTCTGTGATGTTCGTCTGATGTCCAACCTCAACACTCTGAGCAACAAAGTGCTGGGTCATGACCTCCTGCCAGAGTTTGTTCCCCCAGGCTGTCCCACAGGTATTAGACATTTACCTAACAAATTCCACAAAAATGCTCATTTTTGTGCAGCAAATTTGTCACTTTCAAATACAATTGTCAAATGTCCTTTATGATCATTGAAGGTGAGCGGATTGCTGTGGAGTATCTTCTCGCTCAGTCAGACAGCGGAGACCTCTTAGGTCCACAGCAGGACAACAAACTGGGAGTTATTTTGCCAGAGGTGCCAGCTAACGTTCAGGAGGAGGACAGTCCTGATGTCACCATCAGTGATGTCACTGACATGCTCTCAGAGAGCCCCCACGACATGCTACAGTGTGAAAGCCAGTTGGAAATGCCATCCTCTAACATTGATTTTCTCCAGGTAGAGTCTTCTCCCATGTCATCTGAGGTAATGCTTTAATTACATTACACTTTTACTTAGTGAGTAATTTGTCTTATTAACAGAGTAAATTATCCTCATGTGTTCCATGCTTCTACATTGGCATTTCCAATCTATTGTTATAATTTATTAGATTATCATCAGTCACTGAAGATGATTGTTATTGATTAGTTGGGTGATGATCATGTAAATGAGATGAACAAGAACAAAAAAAAACCAAAACATTTCAAACTTTTATGTTATAAATACTGTAAGAGCCAAAAATGTCAGTTTGTAACATTGTTTATTAATGTGTATGTCATTTGTGTATTTAGACATTTTCTTAACAATAACATTCCATTTTAGTATGTTTTTTGTAGAAAAGCACAATGTAATGGACATAATGGAAAATATATGTGAAAAGTGCTGTGTCACGTTAATATATAATGGCTTTACACTGAAACAAATAAGCAGCCACTATAAATATCTTGCCATCATGAATGCAGAGAAAAAGGTTGTTGTTTTTTTTTTTTGAAATCCCAGGATATAAGGAACATTTACTGTTGCTTCTGTGTGTTTACAGGAAACCAGTATCGATTCAAGTCCTGCCTCTCCCACTCATGCTGCTGCTTCACCCAGAGGTCAGCTTACTGGTGACCTCTCCTTTAGTGGACCAAGTAGCTCTTCCCAGGTGGACCAAGTATCCCAGGTAGAGTGAGACCTATGTGGGTTCATTTTGTTTCATTACAGCATGCAACACTTTGTTTGGTTGCTGGATTATGTTCAATAGGCAATTTTGGGATGTAATTGTTGTTATAAAATCATATTTCCAGATTAGGCTTTGGCTTGATTTACTGGCCCTTTTCCATCTTTCTCAGCATCTAAACATTTTTTCTTAATAAATCTGAAACAGTACTTGATTTTATGCTTTAATCTACTTTATTTAAACCAGTGGTTCCCTTACCTGGTCCTCATGCACCCCTCCCTTGCATGTTTTTGGTGTCTTGCTTGTAAACAGCTTACTTAAATGATTAAAAGGCTTCTGCAGCACTTGTTTGGAACCACTGGTTTAGACTGAGTTATTTCTCTCTTTTTCTTCTGCGGCATGTTGGCCTTTTTCTTTGGTAGAAATACGGATTATCCAGTCCGATCAACCATCAGTTCCAGGAAATTGTTTCACATAACATAAAGAAATGACTGTGTGTATATTTGTATCTATGTAGCAATTATTTTTTCTTTTAAGGAGACCCGGTGTGACTACAGAGGTTTTCCTGGGTGGGAGGCAGTTGACAGCTTGGCAGAGAACCTTTTGAGCCTCAACAGAACAATAACTGCGTTGTCAACAACAGAGGTGGAAAATGTGTTGCAGCTGTATTCTAACCTGCATGCTATGGACAAGCAGCCTGTTAAATACACCTTAAAAAACAAGAAGAGCACATTACCAGGACCTTGGAGGGCTTCCCGAAACGGCTGGCGCACCTGGTCAGCAAGCAGCTGAAAGGTAACCTGTCTAATATTTGTCACAATGGATAACTTGATTGCATATTCACTGATGCAAATAGAATATTTTTTTCTCTTAGCATTAAATTTAGGAGATCAATACGGGTTTGCTGAGCTCATCAAAATGAGAAGAACTTTTCTACTGCATTTCATTACTGCTCCAATCAAATCAGTGTTTTCTGCTAATTGACTGACCTGTTTGTCACACAGACTCTTCATGACCCATGGCCAGGCTGCCCAGAGACCCAGAGCCTCTGAGTGCATTTGCTTCAAGCTGTTCAAAGAATATCAGCAAGCAAGAAACCGGCCAAAAGACAGCAAGGGGAAGGTTTTACCCGTCCCGCAGTCTATTATTCAGACGTACTGCCACACTAAACAACTACTTGACGACTCCAGGCCCATACAGACCAACTTGTTGTTGGTCACCATCAACAATACCACTGTGTGTGCTTGGTAAGATGTCCTTTATTTTCAATAGATATTCAACTTCAAAGATGGCTTGACTTTGAAAGGAAACAATTTATGTTCTATTATCTTTCAGGCTACATGAGCGGCAGAAGAGAACCGACAGGGACGCTCTTCTCCAAGGTGTGAATCTTCCTCCGAAGGTGTCCGTGGCTGACGCCTCCTTCCCAGAAGCGAGACAGTTCCCCTCCCTTCCTGTGGAACATGGACATACAAGCATGGAGTTTAAAGAACCTGAAAACAGAGAAGGCGAGGCCCTGATCCATCAACGGGTTGGTGGTAAAGCTGGCTCCGCACAGCAATGTCCTCCCTCATACCAGCCAGGTCTCTTTTCACAGGCCGCAGTTCCTCCCAGCTTCCTGTATCCACAGACTGACCAGCCACCATCATCTGCTTGGTCCTACTGTGAGCAGAACCAGATGCCACAAGCCCCATCCGCTTCTTTGGGTTTCGGCTTCGGTCCACCAGCTTCAGTTTTGACCTCATTTGGACAAGGACAGTTCCCACCCCTTCCATCTTCTCTGGCTCCAATGTATCGGTACTATACACCACCACTTCACTCATCCATCCCAGCAGCTGCTGCTGGTTCAGCATCATCATCACCATCAGATCAGACTCCAGCCAACATGAATCGCTACAGGAAGTGGAGACAGAATAGGGCAGAATTAGAAGACCAGGAACGCCTGGCAAGAGGGGAGCCTCCCAAAAAGCGCCAATGGAAGCAGGACTACCACTATCAGTGTTCAGTTTGTGGTCAGGCGAAAAACAAAAGCACTGGCCATACACAGATTAAGGGAAAATGGTACTGTCCAGCCTCTGGACAGACTGTTTTGGAATGGAAAGAGTGTCTCTTGGGAAGCAGCGATTGAAAGATTTTCTTTTTAGTTTTCATCTTTAAATATAATCTCACCATTTGTGTTTTAAAGCCCAGAATTGTTTATAAAGTCCAAAAGGACGACTGCCATGTTATGAGGGCTTATCAATAAGTGGATTGGTCTTTATTCCTCTTTGTCCACTTTCAGTGAAATAACTAATTATGTTGCTGAAATTTGTCGTCAAACTAAATCTGTGTTATTCTGTGTTTAGTTACAGAAAAATGACATCAAGCTTTGTTGATATATACACTAAAATACATTTAGGTCTTTCTACCTATTTTTATAATATTTTTTTCTGTAAAAAATTGTGTTTTTTTGTGAGTTTCCAGTTTTCAGGGGATTGAAATTTAAGCATTTGGTTTTATTTGTGCTAAATGTGGAGCTATTTTTATCAGTGCATGTGATGTTGCATGCAATGCAAGAATACTGACTGGCTTGGCTCACTGATAGTTTTATATTCTATATTTAAAATATCTTTTGTTCTCTATTGTTCTCTCTTTTACTATTTGTATGTTTTTAGTGAGCTTCTAGGCGCTGCTTTATACATGTCGACATATATTGTTAGTTCTCTGTGATTGTAGTGTAAGAGTGAATAAATGTCACTGATCATTTATTTGTGTGTTATATAATTTTGTTGGCCCTCTCAAAACTGATAATATCAATAGTATAGTAATTCACTAGTTCAGAATTAACAATAATTTGGATGTTATGCTATATTGAACTTTAAATTAGTGTAAAAAATGCTTTGTGGAGCATAAAACAGGTATTATTACAACAATGGACATGAATGATGCTGAAACATGTACTTAAGTAGAAACTTCAGATTTTCCTCTCTTTTTTCTTTTTCCCCCAGAGCAGACATTTTTGCTCTGTCTGACAGGTCAGAGGTCGTTTCCATCCAACGCTGAGAAAACTGGTCAAAAGTCACAGAAAGGAAAAAGTGAAAGTACTTCTACTGGTTTGGATTTTCACATCAGTAAATGAGAAAATCTTATTCAGAAAAAGTTGCTGCGTTTCTATAAACTCTATAATAGTTAAATGTGACATTTCAAAAATAATGGAAATTCAAAAAGTTAAAAACAGTTTAGTTTTTTTGCTCAAAAGTTTTGCTGCTTGAATATTGATTTTATGGAAACATTTCTTTGTATCACTGATCATTAACCAGCTGTTGCTACTGCTGGAAACCACACAAACTTATTTCCTCGTGTTTTTACAGAAGCGACACGTTGTGACAAAGTCTGTCACGTTTTGTTATTGTTCTGTTTCCATCAGCCTTTTCTAACGTGACGCATTAAAACTCCATAGAGAACGGTTCCGTGGTGAAGACCGGACTCACTGACCTCTGCTCCGTTTGCAGCTCCGCTTTACCGGGCGAGGAAGAGGAGGGTCCAGGAGGAAGAAGCTCCTCCAGTCTGCCCAGCGAGGATCCGAACCGGTCCCATCAACGTCGTTCTCTTCCGTTTGTGAAGCGTGAAAACAGAGGCTAACCGCGGAGCGAGCAGCTTCTGTCCTCACGCCGCCAGACTGTGAAAGTTTTCCCTCTCAGCCTGTTGGAGGTTTGAAACGTGAGACAGAGTTTAAATTGTTTCTGATGGTAAACAATAAAAACCGGAGCGTGTTTTGACCCTGATCTGTTTGTATCCACGGGTTTTTAAATGACATTTAATGGCTTTTGATTTAGTTTAGTCAATATTAACGAAGCCAAACAGAAAATCCACATCATGAATCGTTGAAGGTTTTCTCTGCTGACGTTTAGAAATCAAACTATTAATGTTTCCTGATCTGAACCTCATTGTTCACATTGTTTTATCTCTATTTAAAAAAGCTTCAGGTGTAGAAATGTTGGGTAAATTATATATATAATTATCAAATATTTGTTGTTTCATGTAGCTTTTTAGTTCTATATATTGTTTCTATATAATGTTCTTGAGTTATATACCTTTATTGTTTTATTGTAGCCTAAATAATGTTTTTCTGTTGTTTCTTTCCTCCAGAAGGCCTCTCTGAAGAAAAGCAGCGACGACCAGGTCCATCAGGGTTTATCGGTCAGCAGAAACCTCGGCCTTCCTGACCCGTTAGATCGCTATAAAACCGTCGCAGTGAAGACGTACAACTTGCTCTGTTTTACCGTGTCTGGAACAGAATAATCTAGTGTCTAATATTTGCTTTTCAATTATGTGATTGAAGTGTTTTTGAAACATTTAGGATTGAAGATTAAAAACTTAAAACATTGTTTGTGTGTAAATGTTTTTTACCATTAATCCTCCAGTTCATTTGTAGCTTCACCTGATTGACATCCTGTAAAAACTTCATTTCAATGACCTTCAGCATCCAGTTCTGAACCAGTGAATCTATATATTGATCAGGATCAATACAGATCATCCACACTCTGTATGGATGTTCAGTCCAGCAGAAGTTGTTGAGCTTTTCAGATATTTCAGTTGCAGATTCATCCTTTGCTCCACATGATCAAACGTTCACTAAAGTAACACTGTTATAGTATTAGAGCCTTTTTGTCTTATTTAAAAAAGGAATAAAATGATGTTTATAGTCTTGTATTTGTGATAATGTATGAAATCATCTCCAGTAGCTCATGAACTGCAGAAAGTCCCAGTTGTAGAAGATTTGGTTGTTTTGAAATGTTATTTGAAGACACTGCAGGTGCAGCTTCTGTCCACTAGACGGCGACATTCCGCAACCTGCTGGGGACAGTTGATGATTTTATTGTCTAAATTTAGTTTTATTGATATAATTCAAGGTAAATTATTATGTTTGTGAGAAGCGCTTTATGAATAAGCTGTATGTATTTATATTTATGTAAAAGTGACACATTTAGGCAAAAGGTTTTATAAATTTCTGTTGTCTTTGCACCAAAAAAGGTTAAAATGACCAAAGTCCCCAGAAAATGATGCGAATGGACCCAAAAGCAGAAAAGTGCAGCACAATCATCATAGTAAAAATGACAAGAAGAGACCGAAAGTGAATGAATCATCCGGAGGAGGTGATCAGCGCTGATTGCGCTGATTGGAGTCACCTGTGGGGAACCGGATAAAAAGGAACGGGATGAGCCAGAGGCGTTTAGTTGAGCTCTGGATCAGGTTCGGTTCGGTGGGTCTCCAGGTTGTGCTCCAGGTAAAGTCAGCCAGGCTCTCATACTTGACGAACGATTGTTTGAGTGTCTAAAATGTGAAGTAACTTCTCTCTGTTTTTCCACTCCAGAGTTTTTCAGCGTCGTGTCCATCTGTGAGTCCACGGGTGGGTTTCATCTGCAGCCGAGCGGCTCCTTAAAACTTCATCTGGCGTTTGGAGCAGCGATAGTAAAGGCTGTTTTCAGAGCAGCTTCTTTGTTGGGTTTGTATTTGGTGCAAACTTTTAGCGTTGTCGCTTTGCGTGAATGTGAATCCAGACATTGTTTGATGTTTAGCGTGACGTTTGTCCCCGCAGCTTCCAGTCCGCCGCAGACAGCAGGTGAAACTGATTGTGACCGATTCCTGATTCATGGTCAAACACAGGTTGGTTTATTTGTGCATTAGTTTTAGAAATGACAATGTGGTGTTTAAACATTTGTCTTTATTTTCAGAGAAACTAATATTTTTTTTTCCCGTGCCGAGGACTGAAACAGAAGCTGCAGCATCTTAATGCATAAAAACAATTTAAAGTGCCTCAGTGTGTAACTGATCCATGTCAGAATCTATTGTGTCTCTACAGCCTCCTGGTTCGGTTCTGTGAGGTCCACCATGTCGACAGCAGCTGATTTAGATTGTGGTTTTATTCCTGGAGGAATGAACGGCTGCTGCCAGGTGAGTCTGTAAGGATTTAGTTGGCTGGGTCCAGTTTTAGCAGAGACGTAAAAGCTAAGTCTGTAAATGTAGTAGACGTATTGCGAATTTAAACTTTTTATTTTAAACATGCTTAAATCCCAACACAGTGAAGAGAAGCCAAAGTGTTTCAGGCAGTTAAATGCCTTTAGTAGCACCAGACCTCTATCGCCCCCTTGTGTAGGCTTCCAGTGTGTGTAATCTCGTTAAAATGAGACTATGTTCAGTTCTGCAAACATGGAAGTGTAGGAAAAGTTTATTTGTGGTTAAACTCATCAGTAACATTGTTTGTTTTTGTCTGCAGAGCCTGGAGGTGAACTTTGACCTGAAGCTGCCCTGGTTCATTGTCGTCCTCAATACAAGTAAAATGTTTAATCAGTGAAAGTTGTTTGTCTCCTCCAGCTTTATTTCTGCAAATTCTTAGCTGAATACCAAGTGAGCCAGATGTCGAACAGGTGTGGAGCCTTGTTTCCATGGTTACAGGCATGGCCTGCTTATTGGTGAGTTTTTCAAGAAATAAAAGTGTTGTAAAGAAGAACTGAGACTTTGGTCAGAATGAGTGAAACTTTTATTTGTGTTTCAGATGATTGAGTCCAGCAGGATCTTGAAGAGGTTCATCTGGTGAGTAAAGAAATGTGACAAAACTTTGTTGTTTCTGTCTTTGCAGGTTTCCAGCCATCATGATCTGTACTGACATGTGATTGTTGCTACTTTTGAGTAGCAACAATCACATGTATTGAGTTTTTGTTTAAATAAAAAGTAAAACCTTGCTTGTTTCATGTGCCTTGTCATCTTTTGGACCCTTGAAAAGTTAAAGTTAAAGTTAAAGATAAAGTTAAAGTTAAAGTTAAAGTTAAAGTTAAAGTTAAAGTTAAAGTTAAAGTTAAAGTTAAAGTTAAAGTTAAAGTTAAAGTTAAAGTTAAAGTTAAAGTTAAAGTTAAAGTTAAAGTTAAAGAAGTTAAAGTTAAAAGTTAAAGTTAAAGTTAAAGTTAAAGAAGTTAAAGAAGTTAGTTAAAGTTAAAGAAGTTAAAGTTAAAGAAGTTAAAGTTAAAGTTAAAGTTAAGTTAGTTAAAGTTAAAGTTAAAGTTAAAGTTAAAGTTAAAGTTAAAGTTAAAGTTAAAGAAGTTAAAAGTTAAAGTTAAAGTTAAAGTTAAAGTTAAAGTTAAAAGTTAAAGAAGTTAAAGTTAAAGTTAAAGTTAAAGTTAAAGCAGTTAAAGTTAAAGTTAAAGAAGTTAAAGTTAAAGTTAAAGTTAAAGTTAAAGTTAAAGAAGTTAAAGTTAAAGTTAAAGTTAAAGTTAAAGTTAAAGCTAAAGTTAAAGTTAAAGAAGTTAAAGTTAAGTTAAAGAAGTTAAAGTTAAAGTTAAAGTTAAAGTTAAAGAAGTTAGTTAAAGTTAAAGTTAAAGTTAAAGTTGTTAAAGTTAAAAGTTAAAGTTAAAGTTAAAGTTAAAGAAGTTAAAGTTAAAGTTAAAGTTAAAGTTAAAGAAGAAAGTTAAAGTTAAAGTTAAAAGTTAGTTAAAGTTAAAGTTAAAGAAGTTAAAGAAGTTAAAGTTAAAGTTAAAGTTAAAGTTAAAGTTAAAGTTAAAGTTAAAGTTAAAGTTAAAGTTAAAGTTAAAGAAGTTAAAAAGTTAAAAGTTAAAGTTAAAGTTAAAGTTAAGTTAAAGTTAAAGTTAAGTTAAAGTTAAAGTTAAAGAAGTTAAAGTTAAAGTTAAGTTAAAGTTAAGTTAAGTTAAAGTTGATGCTTGATGCTGCAGGGTCAATGATCACACAGGAGACACTTTGATTTGTCTTTAATGAAACACAACATGATGTATGAAGAGGTGATGCCATCAGGAAGCTGCACAGGCTGGAGAGAGAAATGAATCTGTCTGAAATAAAGACAAACATTATAAAAGTTCATCACTGGCTGTAATAAAGTCAAGTGTCAACTATTACCTTGACAAGAAATTCTGCAACTTCTGATCCACAACTTGTTGGAAGGAGAAGTGAGTCTGTCTGAGATAAAGACAAACAAAACCATGACTGAATTCTTACCTTTCACCTCTGCTGGTTTCTATGGAAACAGTCTCTTCTTCCAGCCCATGATCTCCTGTGTGGAGAAACAAATCCTTCAGTTTCTCATTAACAGAATTGTTCAGGTTTTGCTTCATAAACTTTCCTACTAACCTGCCTTGTTCTTGACAAAGTGGCCTCTTCTGATGGAGTGATGACATCCACAAAGCCTGGAAAACAAAAACTTCTTTTAATAAAACATTATCTCAAAGTTGTTCCAATATAATACTTTTAACTTACTGTGTGAATCTTTCATTCATCCTGCTTTGTTAAACTAAGTTTCACTCAACCACACACAGATCCAGGTCAGTGATGACGGGGCGACCCGGTTACAGCAGGCGGTTCTGGCTGAGCTGAAAGTCAGAGAAAACAGAAACATTCATAAAATACAGGTTCTACTTTTTCAACACTGCATCTACTACAATACATGACATCTTCCTTTCAACAACTCCTATCAAAATATTCTTAACCTCATTAGGAAAAAACAAATAAAAGTGTTACTATATCCATCTCTTCCTCTACACATTTTCTTTTATCTCTGACAATCTGTGGTGCCTATTTAAATTAACTGACTATTCTTATCTCTATTGTGTCACTTACAGAGTGAAGTTCAGGAACCTGTAACTTAAACTCTAGAGGACCGCATGCAGAGATTTGGCCCTTTGACACATTCTTTAAAGTAAATCCATGAGCAAACAAGATATTTACAGCATGACCAAAATACAGATTCAGGATGAAATCAGACATGATGGTTTCTCAGGAGTTGCTCTGGTAACCAGTGAGGGGAAACTGAGGCTGGACCACCTGCTGAGCAGTGACATCACATCTGGAGGATGAAACCACTGAACTAAATCTATTGACTCTTCATGTCAGAAACATTTCATACATATTTATGATTTTAAAATGAAGCCTCTACTGTAGATGTTTTCTTTAGGATCCATGTTACTGTGATGACAGTAAAGTTTCATATAATTCAGAATAAATATCAAAGTGCATCCTGATACTGTGATCTACTTCTACACACAATCAGTTGGATAATTTATGATAATACTGATATTAACCACACATCTTACAATTATTATGATCTTCACCAATTGGAAAAAAACATAAAAATACATTTAGACAGACAGATTTTATTACACACTCAAAGACCTAAATACTTTTAAAAAAACAACTAAAGAATAAAACAAATAAAAAACACATAATAAAAGCTACTAGTCAGTCATACCAACGTCTCCAGACGACTGATGAATATTTTACTGCATTATATTTAATGTTAGTAAACAGAAGGATCGTTCTATTATTAGACTCGTTTAAAAAATTAACACATTTATACGTAAACTTTATT
The DNA here is from genome assembly GCF_019740435.1 of Gambusia affinis. Lineage (NCBI taxonomy): Eukaryota > Metazoa > Chordata > Actinopteri > Cyprinodontiformes > Poeciliidae > Gambusia > Gambusia affinis. Next base: position 3,991,058 of record NC_057891.1, on the reverse strand, counting down.
AAAACAGCCATCAAAGTGCTGATGCAGCAAATACAAACACTTCACTGGTTCTGATCCATCTGGGTTTATTCAGCTAAAATCTCAATGCATCATCATAAACAACCTTCAATCTTTGAAGACTGACTTTTTAAACATTACACAACAAATGCAATGATGTGGAATAATTACAATAAGTTGTGTTGCTCTATGTTTATTCCCACCAACATAAATCTATCTGGGTCAGAACCAGATGGTTTCCCAGCCTTTGGATCAAACTCATGTGTTTCTCTGCCTGGCAGAACTTCATTACTGATTGTCCTACAAACTCTCTGTATTGTGATTCATTCATTGGTTTCACTTGTAAATAGTGTTTTTCTACAATTTATCTACACAAGTTCAGTTTCACTTCAACAGAATCCAAACTTACAGAAAATGTTATTTACCTGATCATCCAACCTGACAGTAAACATCATCAGAAAAACAATCTGTAAACACATAAACAAGATATTTTAATTCATTTCACATATTCAATAAAGTCCCAGGCAGCTTGAAATGTAAAAATACTCAATTATTTTCCTCCTTAGTGCCACAGATCAAGATGAAACTTTTTGATTTGAACATCATGTAGTTCTACAGATGATGAACTTAAACTACAAATAATCAGCATTAAATGATTAATAATCGTTCATATAAACATTAAACACCAGAGGAGATCAAAATCTTCCTTCTCTGACATGAAAGGATGCAGAATCACAGTTGTTTCATCAACAGGTCAGACATCTTACTGTATATCTGACCACACCAGGTTGGTTACATTTCATATTTAGTTTTCTTTGATTTATACAATCAAAACACAGAAAAATCATAGAATGTTTGCAGTTATAATTATTTTAACCATATATAAATACAAATCAGTGTCAGGTTTGGACTTGGAGACAAAACTATCTTTACTAGTTTTGACTAAATAATTAGTTCAAAGACTTTACACAGTCTACTATCTAGTGCTATAGATCTATAGTTATCAGAGCTGACAATGTTTCCACCTTTGTTTTTAATTACAGGAAGTAGATTCATCAAGTTATCAAGAATAAAGCCAAACATAATAAAACCAGTGAAACACAAGGAAAGAAGAGTGGTGACCTTTGACCTGTCATATTTAAGATGTTCTGCTGAAATAACATCCGTTCCTATAGATTTATTTACAGACGGTTATTTCATTTCCTGATAGACATCCTGAGTTATGATACTTTCTACAGTACTGACCTTTTCTACTTGGAAAGGTTCACAGATAAATAACTTGATGAAGGATTGTTGAAAAATCTACAATCATATTCTCCTCATCGACGATGTGAGAGAGATAATTTACTGTTGTTATAGTTTTAACCTCTTTCCAAAAGGCTTTTGTATCTTTAACTAGGAGCCTTTTGGCCAAGCAGTCCGTCCTCATGGTTTGTTCATTCTGTCATTTTTCTGTTTTACCTCCATTTACCTGCTACAAGTAGCAGCTTCACTGAGATATTTAGAGACAAATCTGTGTTCCAACCTGCTCTGTTTTTATCTTTACATCACTTTTATTATGTCACAATATAATCCGGTTCTATGTCCAAGATTACAGAAGTTAACAGTCTGTACAAGTCGCTGCCTCTCTTGGTAATTTAAAGGTACGTTACAACTGATCGGTTTGATGATAGTAACAGGATATTTGTTCAGAAATTAAACAACACCACTCTACATGTGTCTCATTTTCATTACTATTTACATTTGTGGGTAAATGATCTAATTCACAGCTTGAAGGTGATAAACAGGAGACACTAGTGATGTTTGTCTCAAGTCCAGAGACCAAACCTCGTGTCGGTGCTTATTGCTTTCAAAGTCACCTGATCGATACAGGAACTGTTTCTAAATGACGCTGATTCACCAAACTGTGTTTATAAGGAAGTGAATCTGTCAATGGGATGAATTTGACAAAATTATTCTTCATCTTTTACTTTGGAGCCTCAACACAAACTAAAGGTTTCATAGTTTGGGACCGTTTTGCTCTTATGTCAGAAAACAAGACATTGATTTTCACTTTGTTGTTGTTTCATCCAGTTCTTTTCTGTTTCTACTTGATCTGAATCCAAATTCAGATGAAATTGACTCTTAGTTTACTTTCATATTATGTTGCACATGTTTGTCCTTTTAAATTATACATTTCATATTTTTATTCTTGAATTAAACCTCCATAAATAAAGACAACCCCGCTATAAATAAATAAAAAACGACATTTCCTGCAAAACACATTCATAAAGATCTACGTACAAATTAAATATAAAAGACAACATTTAATTTATATAAACAATATACAGTGTCACTAAAATCAGTTTTCTTTAAATAAATCCACCTCCTCAATGTTGAGACATTATAGTGAATCAGAATGAAGTAACAGATTCACCAGGATAAACTCAGATATGCAGCCATCAGTTGCTTTTTATCTATTATTTTATTGTTTACATTTTTTTTTCTACAGCAGGAGAAGTTGTGTTGGAAAAACTTATTTTTTTGAATGACAATTTGTGAAAAAACAACACAAAAAAATAAACAGTCCACAATCATCCTCATTCCAAACACTTTCATTTTCATCACTTGGTTCACGTTGTTTATTGACTGTATCAAAGAATAACATATATATTTAGATTTTAAATGAAGATATGACATAATGCAATATATAATATACAATAATACACAATGACTTCAATCTTATTGTTTAGACCAGGTCATCTAATCATTCTGCCAACTGCGTTGCCTGTAGGGACTTTAAACGTCCAGCAGGTGTCAGTATTCAGTGATGATATCGATACAGTTTAGTTTTGGGTCAAAACGATACGTGACCCCTCATTTACCCATCACTAGTAAACACATTGTAAAAGATATTAATGATACGATGGTCCAGCAAACAAACTATGACAGGTTTCACTTGTAGAAGTGAAACTAGATGCTGGGAAAACTTCTTTACTTGAAATTATTTAATTAGAATCTGTACAAAAAGGAATCAGAGTTTTTATCTGCATTCATGTCACACATAGATACTTTTTCACTTCTCATTTTGCATAAAAGAGCAAAAATAAGCAAGTTTATTAAGGTATTCATCTTCATTATGATGACATTCATATGGAGCATAGACATTTACAATAATTATTTATTTATAATGTTGTTAATCTGATACATCAATTCATCACTGAGTCCAGGTTTCTTTTCCATAATATAGCCACCTCTATCATATTCCTAATTTTGGTCTAGTTTTAGTCACCATTATTTCTTTTTTTTATTATTATTTTTATTAATTTTTGATTCGTTATGATACAAAGAAGAAACCTGTGCCGCCACACACACATAAAAAAACACAACAAAATACCCCACATGAACAAGAAACAAGGTGTCAATCTTCTCCTCATCACCCCTCAGCGATCAAGAGAGGAAACAAAAGCAGGCAAGAATAAATACAGAGATCACATGGTGATCTTCACTGATCCTAATTCCAGATGTGTCTGGGTTAGACCTAATAGCCACGGCTAAAGGTTCAATAAACAACGTGAACAGCAAAGGAGACAAAGGGCAACCCTGTCTACAACCCTCAGTATTTACCATGGCAACTGGATTGGAATAGAAGATTTTAATCATGTTAAGAATAAAATTAGGGCCCATGCCAAATTTCTGTAAAACTAAGAATAAAAATGGCCGTTCTACCCGATCAAAGGCCTTTTCTGCATCGACACAGAGAAGCAGAGTCTTTATGTTGATTAAGATAATGAATGACGTTTAGAGAACGACGCACATTGTCTGTTCCTTATCTAGATTTCATAAAACCTGTCGGAGTTTATCATCTTCTGGAGAATTTTTTTCTAGTCTCCGTGCCTGATAGGTTTATATGATGAACAATCTAGGGGATTCCTGTCTTTCTTCAACAATAAGCTGATAGAAGCAAAACTCCAAGACGGAGGCGCACCTCCTGCTGAGAAATCATTTATAGCAGGTAAAAAGATGAGATGGATCTCAGGCCAGAATTTCTTAAAATATTCCAGTGGAAATCCATCAGGACATTTTCCATTTGGCATCGACTGGATTGCCGCCCAAACCTCCTCGGGTGTAAAAGCAGCATGGAGGGCAAGAGAACAACGTCTAAATAGGAACCAATTTCTGATTCTATTTGACCAGAATCAGATTTTGGTATTTTGGCATCCCTATTACTCTGTGTAAAGGGATTTCTGGCTTACATGGATTAAGATTAGACATGCAGACTGCAGGAATGCTGATCTTGCATTTTAGAAAATGTAATCTTAATTTTTTTTCTTGCCCTCATAAATGATTTCTGAATATATTCACATTACCAATATTCATGAACCCCTATGGATGACTCGTGGTTGACCTCGTGAGTTTTTAGATGTTTTTCTGTTAATAAAATACTTTTATTTACTTTTCCATACCTGCTGAAAGCTTCAAACATCACATTACAGCCTTATTTCAAAATAATAGAAGTTTATTTATTGAATTACATCTAATGCCTTCATTTTTCCACCGTGTCTGCATTGCATACAGTGTGTCAGTAACTCACAGGTAGAGCTGAAGGTCCGACCACAGAAAACCACGAACCGCTCCGGAGCCGCTGCCCACCTCCACGAACACGCAGGGGCTGCAAAGAGCGACAAGGACCCACAGTTACACCGTTATCACGGATATACGATACTGTCAAAACTTTATTACGCCATTAACAGTGACGTGCGGTGAGGTTCATAGCTGGTGAGGCACTGACGTCATCAGAATCAGATTTGCAAATAGATGCATAGATTGACAGCAGTTTACAGGTTATGTTTCACTTCTGCATCCTTACACATACAAACTGTAGCTCACAAAACACACATTTCGTTAAAAAACAAAACAAAATAAAATAATCCATGTCGAAAGTCGGGATAAACGACAGGAAAAAAATCACTATCTCTATTATAATCTATCGCTGCACTTGACTTGCTTCCCGAATCGTTTAGCCTAGCTCGCTGTCACTTACTCGGCAGTTGAGGAGTGAACAAGACGAACGTCTGGGATCTTGAGCGCCCCCTGCCATGAGGCAAGAGAACTGCCTGCCTCACCTCGAACCTGTTCTCTGCCGTTTATAATCGCTCATTACACGAAACACGTTACACAAACACAGTTGGTGACAAAAAGCACTGTACATTATATACATAAGCTAAATTATTGGAAATAAGTTCACATATTAAATTTGTTTAAACCATTTTATTGACGCCGTACAGCAACATGCTCTCTCCGCTTAGCAGCCAGCGCAGAGCCAGGGGTTGCGCAATCCAAGGTGAGGCAGAGCTCGCTGCTGCCTCACTGGCATCGCTTCCAAGCATTTGAATGGGAAAATAAGAAAATTCAGCGATTTTGAACAAATAAAAATCGAAATTGGTGAAGCTACATGAAAAATAAATATTTCTTAGTACAAACCACCGGATGAATATAACAATTTAAACTACTTTATGATTAGCCTATATATTTTCTTTCTTTCCATGATGGCTGGTGAGGCACTGCCTCCCCTGACCGCACGTCACTGGCCATTAAACAAAAACTCTCACGTCTTCTCCTGCATCTTATCAATCCAGTAGCTTAGCAACCTTGAGCTGCTATTAGCCTCTATTTTACCGAGAGCTAAAAGTTTTGACCCGACGGTCCAGAAATGTGATAATTATCATGTTACTTCATGTCTCTGTTAAGAAGGAGTCCGTTTTTCTTCAACATTTTGAATTCCAGCGTGTGTTAATGAGTCTTTGTCGGCGAAATGTTTGCTACCTTGCGGGTGTGTCCTCTGCAGCGGCCATCTTGGATTGTGCTAAAGAGGAGGCCCGCCCCAAACACAGCTCCTTTGTAGAACGAGCTGCAGTTTGATTGGCCTGAGGAAATTGACAAGGTGGAGTTTAACTAGTTAATAGATGGACTGCTGGATGTAAAGGCTGCCATTTTGAAATCTGCTTTGGTGCAAGTGACTCAATAAATAAACTTTGTTATCAGAACAGCCAAAGTTTGACTGAATTCTTCTTTCCACACCTTTAGACTGAGAGCCATTAGTTGATCTTTGTAAGTGAGTAAAAGTAAACAAAAACTAATGGAGAACAACTTCAGCTCTACATGCAACAAGTTTGAAATGAATTCATCATCTCTTCTTCTTCTGGTGGTTTGGAAGAGACGTTCATATTTCATTTGTTTTTATGTCATAATTGAAGGAAAATGGCAGCTGAGATCCTTCCTGGTGAGATGAACAGAACCTCAGAGCATTAAGAAAAGCATTTGGGTCTGAGGTTGCTGGTTCCATCCATGAGTTTGCCTTCGTTCTTTCCTCGTTTAAAGCAAAACAGAGCAAGAAGCTTCTGGATTCAAACAAAGGAAGACTTCAGTGTTTCTGGTTGGAGCTGGACATCTATGAATATAATAATTATTCATCTTTAATTCTGGTTGCATTCAAAAGGTCCAGTTACTCTGAAGTAAAAACAACTTCAACTCCTTTACGTCCATGTTTTCCTCTCTTTGTATCCACAGGGATCTGAACCGTGAAACTCTGAGGTCAGATTTGACGTTTTTCAGGTTTTTCTCTGTTTTCAGCTCATTTACAGCCAACATTTTATTGCAGGAAATCGTTTCAGGAAGGAACCAGAAGATTCAGGACTCTGGGAGTTGTGACTGTAACCGACCTGAACACTGAGGGCCCAGAGCGCCCCCTGCAGGATCTGCTCCACCATCTCTGTTTCCAGCAGCAAATCAATCATCTGTTAGTCCAGTCAGAAAAGCTGAAGCTGTCAATGAAGCTGAGCAGCAGAAACCCAGAAGAACTGGAAGCATCAGCAGGAGATGAACTGGACCACTAGGATCACTGATGCTGCAGCTGAGGAAGAGGAGGACGATGAAGGTGAAGATGCCATCCTCACACTTCCTGTTTATCAACCAAAGAAAGCAGAAAATCAGCTGAAGAAGAAACGTGAGGAGCGAGAGTCGTCCTGCGCCCTCTAGTGGCTGATTGGACTACTGCACTGGGAGAACTGGACCTTGACGCTACTGCAGCTGCAGTTTTAACACCTACATTAAAACTTAACCTTTCAAATCAAACCATATATTTCTTTACTACAATATTTCTTCATTGCTCCTTTCACAATAAAACTTAATACATATCTTGTGTTTTTATTAAACCTTTATATCCGTGTTTTCAGAGTCCAGGTGTAATTTATTAGAGAAACTCAACATCTGCTTTATTATAAAAACATTTTCTTTCTACTTTACTTTAAAAAAAAAAACAGTTGTATATAACAAAAATAAAAACAGTGATATCTATCGTATTAATTCTTCACTGTCTGGTTGTCGATTCTCAGTTGGAGAAAATAAACAAAACAAAACATAAAATATATCATTGACAAATATTTAACATTTTCTTTTGTAATTTTTGACAAATAAAAAGTTTGCATCTGCACTTGTGATGGACAGGCCATACAACATTATTATTATTATATGAGTCGTTCTCATTTGGGCCATCAGTGAATTTCTAGGAGACCAAATGAAACATTTGGGGTTTTTTTGACTCCAGAAGTTCAACCTCCAGGTTTTCCATCAATGATTGTTGCTGCAAACTTCGACGGAGAATCGATCAATTGATCACAGCTGCTGCTGCTCACGTCTCGCCCACAAAGAGAAACGTGGTAACATCAGGAAATAGAAAGAGCTCTTATTTTGACAAAAATAAATGATGTTAAATATCTTTATTTGCAGGTTTATTCAGACAAATTATACATTTGTCAAGAAAACAAAGCAGTCCGTTAATTAAACCGATAACATCCATCAGAACAATGAGGCCAATCCTTTGTTACAAGATCTCATCCATGCTGTTACATTCATTACTTGTTTGGCGTTTTTGTATATTCATGTCAGAAATATGTTGTGTTTTTCTGGAGTTCAGTGGGATTTTGGTCAGGGGTTGTTGGACAAGTGTTGAAACCTGGAGATACAACAGTCTAAAGTAGACGTCCTGAAACAGTTAATAAAGTACCATGAAAGAAAAGGAGCCTAGTAAAAAACACAACAGAATAATAATATGAGAACATTAACTTTCTGATAAAATCAATTTCCCAACAATGACTATGATGCAAAACTTATTTATATATTTTCGTGGAAATATACTATTTCCAAGCACTGTTCAGGTAAAATCACTCAGTCAGGTTTATTCATATATTGTGCATAATATAGCGAGAGCTCATAGGACAATCAGTAATGAAGCAAGTCTGGATGCAAAGCACTGCTGCTAAAAACTACACATGGGTTTTATGCAAGGTTATGGGATGCAGCTGTGGAAAACAAACTTCCAACCTTGTACATGAAACCCAAATAGTTCTTTTGGTGATAGTTCATAAGCATTTCATATAACATGACTAGCAGATGTGACCTTATTGTAATTTTTCCATCACAATATATATATCTATATATTTTTTTTCAGATAAAAGATGGATGTTCCTGAAAACTGCTCTAAGATCAGATTTCTGTGGGACATCCAGTTCTAAACTGGTTCAACTGGTTTCTGTGATGGAAGCTGAAGTTTCTCTCCAGTTTCCAGTAAAGCATCTTTTTCTCTGAGGAGCTTTGAGGAACATTTTCATGTCAACAGAAGGAAGAAGCAGCAGAGAAAAGAGAGTTGAAGTGTCTTTCATGGCTTCAAAGCTGAACTGGAAATGATTCCCATGTTTCCATTCTCAGACCAGTTCTGGTTCCAGGATGAAAATGAATCAGAGAAAAAAGATCAACTTTCCAGTTGAATCCAGTTCAGATCAAAACTCCATCAAGCCTCTAAATGGAGCCCAGTTTGAATTGGATCTTTATTGATCCAAAGAGACAAACAATATCAGACACTAAATGGCAGACATGAGAAAATAAACAGGAGGAAAATCTTTGAGGTCAAAGGTCATCATCATGATCAATCAGAGTTTCTTTAGACTCAAACTGCTGCAGCTTCAACCTCTGAGGATCAGCAGGACACAGAGATCATTCTCTACTTTACAGAGACCATTCTCTACTTTACGGAGACCAGAACCTGCAGAGAGAAGAAGGAAGGAGAGATCAGATCAGTGAGTGTTTCCAGACTCTCTCCAGCAGCAGTCAGTGACGCAGCACATCCAGTGGATGGTTTCCAGGCTGCAGTCAGACTGATCTCAGAGCTGTGACCAAGATGAACCTGATCAGTTGTTTCCTGTTGAACTGAGAGAACAATCAGATCTGAGATCAGATCTGCTGCTGCCACAGTTTGATGAATGAGGACCACTGACTGTCTCTAGACATGTTGGACGGCTGGACGCTGGAGTCCAGCTGGACTTCCTGGAGACATGGACACAGCAACAACACTCATCTTCACACCCACACAAACACAGGAACACAGCAAGCTGCTGCTCCTCTGATTGGCTGATTGCTCTCTCTGTGTCCAATCAGGAAGCCTGAACCATTCTCCTCCCACTGAGAAGCTGCAGCTTTACTGGGAACACTGGATCTTTGCTTTGATGCTAACTGGGTTTAGTTCAATATGCTGACAGGAGATGAAATCACTACAAATATTTACTTACTTTAGATCATCTACAAGATCCTTCAGCTGCTGAACATCTGAACCCTTCAGGTTGTTTCTTCCCAGGTCCAGTTCTTTCAGATGGAGGCTGTTGGACTTCAGAGCTGAAGCCAAATAATCACAGCTGATCTTTGACAAACTGCAGTCAATCAATCTGAATAAAGAATAAAAGATGAGCTGAACCAACAGGATGCAGGTTAACCAGTCCAACAGAACCAGTTAAAGATTCTTATGAATATTAAAGCCAACAAGCTGCTGCTTCAATAAAGACCTGCTGACTTCAGAACCAGAACCAAAACCAGAACCAGAACCAGAACCTGGTACTGGGTCGTGTTCTGTTGGAGGATTTTAATCAGTAAAATCATTCCAGGTTCTGATCAAAGTGTTGAAGCATCAATCATTGATTATTGATTTGTTCCTGTCAGATTCCAGGATTCACTTTTCTAGACTGGGTTGAATGACCTTTGACCTGCTTCACATGAGGGGGATTTCTACACACCGGGGGTCCGAATGCTGTCCTGTTCTGACCTCAGGTCAGCGGGTCCAACTCAGTTACACAGAGGGACTAAATTAAACTCTGGATCCAAGTCCAGGAACAAACTCAGAAAATATTGATTAGAACAGAAGAAATGAACTTTGATTTATGATCAATTATAAATAATTATTCACTGAAATATTGATAATTATATTATTAAAATACCTCAATGTCTCCAGTCTGCAGCCTTCAGTCTGTAGAAAACCACAGAACTCCTTCACTACAGAATCTTCCAGGTTGGTTCTGCTCAGGTCCAGTTCTGTCAGATGGGTCGGTTTGGACTTCAGAGCTGAGAACAGAGAAGTCCAGCTGGTCTCTGACAACCTGCAGAGATTCAATCTGAATAAAGAATAAAAGATGAGCTGAACCAACAGGATGCAGGTTAAAACTGAAATATGAACAAATAAATAATAAAAATGTATAAAATTAATTTCCCTGAATGTAAAAGAAACTTGATGAACTGATTCCAACATCTGATCCAGTCAAACTGGTTTAAAGAGTCCAAACCAGCAGAACCAGAACATTTGATCAAAACAGAAACTCAAAGTTTTCTATCAGCCTGGATGAGTTGAACTATTTCTGCTGGTTCCTGATCATCAGCTGGAGACCCGACTTGGTAACTGGATCAGAACCAGTCAGTTTATTCATTAATGGCCTTTGGGTTCTTATTAAAGCTGCTGAAAGTCAATGGAGGCCATTATTTCCTAAGGAGACGTGACCTGATGAAGCGTCGTCATGGAGACGAGGCTCCAACCGACTGACGGCTGTCAGACTGAAGAGGACGGTTCCTCTCTGACCCGGCCCAACAGAACCACAACCTGCTGCTGTTGCAAACCTCACTTTCATTCATTTCATCTAGATTTGTTTTTCTACAATCAGTCGTTTCTTAGATGTGATCATTAATGATGATTTAAACTTGTCAGTGTTTGTGGCTCGACTGGAGGAACAACATTTCATTCTGGATGTAAAGATGAGAATCAGAAATGAGAAATAAAACAATCTGAATCTTTACCAAACTGAAACATCTCCATCATTAATTTACATCATTTGAATTATTTTACTCATTTTTGCTCATCAAAAACATTTTAAAATCAGAAAAACAAAGTTCAATAATCAATCATTTTATTGGATAAATAGAGAAAACAAACCTCAGATTCTTCACTTTACTGACTGAACTCTCCAGGATCTCAACCAGAGGATTCAGATCAGAGTCTCCAAAGGATTGACCTCCCAGTATGATGTCATTTATTTCCAGTTCAGTCAGATCTGGGTTGGACTTCAGCGCTGAGGCCAAAACTTTACATTCATCCTTATCGAGTGAACAGCCACCAAGTCTGTGATTAGAGAAGAAATAAATTCAGTTCTAATGAAATCAATCTGGATCAATAACAGAATAAAATCTGATAACAGTGATGTCATCATCTGATCAACATCTGATCTTCAATTTACTGAGTTTGACCCCACAGAGAATCAGTTCAGTTCCTGGTTAAAGTCCAGGTTCTGGTTCTGGTTCTGGTCCAGGCTTCATGTCCTCAGACCTTCAGCTGCAGTCAGATGTTGAAGATCTTCTATCATCTGTGAAGGAAAGTTCAGTTTTCTCTGCAGCATCTGATGGAGCTGCAGCATCAGAGCCTCAAAGGAGCTGCAGCAGCTGATGAAGAGGCTGACTGAGCTGAATGAAGGAAACTACTGGAGATGATGGAGAGGAGGAGGAACTGCTCACAGCTGGGACTTGGACTAGACCCTTTGGCTCCTTGAGATCTTCCACCAGGCAGGAAGTGAGTTAGAAATGAAGTGAGCAGAGCAGGAAGTCCAGCCTGCTGTGGACCTCTGGCATCTCTGGGTTTGTTTAGCCAATATCTGCTGCAGCATCTAGAATCATCATCATCATTAATAATAGTAGGATATTCTATAGAAACAAAGTTCCCAGCAGCAGGTTATTAAATGCTGCCACAGAGGAAACTGGGAGCAGAAACCAAACACATGATGCTCCCAGTTCTGTCTCCGTTCATCTGCTGGATTTGATGCTTTAACAAAGTAGAAAGTGGACAGTCACAACCTGCTGCAGCTAAAAGCTTCAGATTGTTCTGGTCGTCCTGCAGAGCAGCAGCAGAACCGGTCCTGCTGCTGCTTCAGGTCTGAACCTCTCAGACTGTTGATCTGAGAGGAACTGGGACAAACTGGTTGGAAGAGGGAACCGTGTCTCTGCAGTGGTCTGTCCGTCGTCTCAGAGGAACAAAGGTTTGGATGTCAGAAGAAATTGTTGCTAAACTCCTGAAGAGCTGAAGACCAAAACCCCTGGAGGAGACGGAGCGTTTGGGTCCAGCAGCATTTTCATGGTGAAGCAGTGAAAGTTCTCCAGTAACTAGAAGAGGCTGGGATGTCTAAAGAGTTGAAGCTCATGTCTCTCCAGGTCTTCATGGAGGACAGCTAACAGCTTCAACAAAGGCTGCAGATGAAGAGTTGATGAGGAAAATGGTTCCAGCTCTGGAAGCTCAGAGTTCTCAAAGCTTTGGGAGGATCTGACAGAAACCAGAACTTTTTCTGGACCAGACAACAATCACCACATTTTGGTCTCATTTACAAACTCAGAGGAAACTAGTGGGAGGAGGAAGAGGTGAGGATGATGATGGAATGAAGAAGATCAACACTGTTCACAAAGTTTCTAATTAATGCAACGGTTTATTTTAATGGTTCAACTTTTCATTAAACCTAAACAATTATTTTATAAAAACAGTCAAAGATCCTAAAAGGTGAATTATGGAGTAGCGGCTCAATGAATGAAGAGAAGATTAAAGTTTAAAAAGTCTCTCTGGCTGATTGGATCATTAGGAGAAAACAGATTTTCTAGTTATGAAGGTTTTTATTCATTTAAACATGAAAACTGATAAAAAGTTAAATATTTTTAAAATGATCAAAATGTGTAAAAACCAGAAGCTGCAGCTGTCCTGGATGATCTGAATGTTTAGATGTTTGAATGGATGAAATAATCCAGAGGATGAAGGAAGAAGTTAAAGACCAAAAACATCCAGAAGCAACTTGAAGAAGAAGAAGAAACAGGAGGACAATATTGCTGAATCAGCATTCACACAATGAAAACATCTGGACTCACCGAGCCTTTCTGCAGTTCCTCACAGCTGGAACCAGTCTCAGTCGTCCTGATTCTGATGTGTTGTACTTCTCCAGGTCCAACTCATCCAGAACCTCTGACATCAGCAGCATGAAGGCCAGAGCTGAACAGTCAGTATCTGAGAGCTTCTTCCCTGAATCCAGCAGCCGTTGGATCTCCTGATAAAATGAGAGATCGTTCATCTCCATCAGACAGTAGAAGATGTTGATGTTTCTGTCAGAAGAGATTCTATCAGTGTTCATCTCCTTCAGGTTGGTGATGATTCTCTGGATGGTTTCTGGACTGTTCTCTCTCTGACCCAGCAGATCTTCTAAGAGGTTCTGGTTGGACTCCACAGTGAGACCATGAAGGAAGCGGACAAACAGGTCCAGGTGGCCATTTTCACTGCTGAGGGATTTCTCCATGACTTTCTTCATAAACTCATCCAAAGATAAGGACAAATAATATTTTCCCAGCAACATCTTGATCACTTTTGTTTTCCTCCAGGTGGTGAAACAGTGGAGCATGTAGACTGCAGCCAGAAACTCCTGGATGCTCAGATGAACAAAGGAGTAAACTGATTTGTTGCTCACTCCTCTCTCTGTTTTAAACATTTCAGTGAACACTCCTGAGTACAATGAAGCATCTTTGATGTTGATGTCGCACTGATTGAGGTCTTTGTCATAGAAGATCAGGTTTCCCTTCAGCAGCTGATCAAAAGCCAGTCTTCCTAGAGACTCAATCAGCTTCCTGTTCTCTGGACTCCAGACAGATTTAGTCTTTTGTCGTCCGGCAAACTTTTTCTCCTTGATTGTGAGTTGAACCTCCAGGAACTCTATGTACATCTCAGTCAGGGTCTTGGGCAGATCTCCTCCCTCTCTGGTCTCCATCAGATTCTCCAGAACTTTAGCAGTGATCCAGCAGAAAACTGGGATGTGACACATGATGTGGAGACTTTTTGATTTCTGGATGTGGGAGATGATCCTGTTGGCCTTCTCTTCATCATTTCTGAATCTCTTCCTGAAGTATTCCTCCTTCTGGGGGTCAGTGAACCCTCTGACCTCTGTTACCATATCAGTGAACTCAGCAGGGATCTGATTGGCTGCTGCAGGTCGTGTGGTTATCCAGAGGAGAGCAGAAGGAAGCAGTGTTCCCCTGATGAGGTTTGTCACCAGAACATCCAGTGAAGTTGACTTTTTAACATCGGTCAGGATCAGATTATCATCAAAGTTGAGATCAAGTCGACTTTCATCCAGACCATCAAAGATAAACAGAACCTGGAACTTTTTAAAGCTGCGTATTCCTGCATCTTTAATATCTTCAAAGTGGTAATGAATCAGTTCCACCAAACTGAACTTTTCTTCTTTCAACATATTCATCTCTCTGAAAGTGAATGGAAATATGAACTGGATGTTCTGGTTGGTTTTGCCTTCAGCCCAGTCCAGAGTGAACTTCTGTGTTAACAGTGTTTTCCCAATGCCAGCCACTCCCATGGTCATCATTGTTCTGATTGATTCATTGCTTCCAGGTGGGGTTTTAAAGATGTCTTCTCTTCTGATTGTTTCTTGTTTCCTGGATGCTGTTTCAATCCGTCTGACCTCATGTTCCTGGTTGACCTCTCTAGTTAACCCCTCTGTGATGTAGAGCTCTGTGTAGATCTGGTTCAGAACGGTTTTATTTCCATGTTCAGCGACGCCTTCAGAGAGACTCTGGAGCTTCTTCTTCAGATGGTTTTTAAGCTCTTGTTGACACTGAACATCAAAATCTGAAGAAAAAAAATCTCAATAAGACCATTTCTGATATTCTAAGAAGGGTTTGTGTATGAACATCTATGACAATCTATGGAAAATAATTACAGAAAACTAATTATTATTATTATTCAAAGAGAGCAGATGTTTTAAGTGGAAAAAGATAAAATCCAACTTTCAGATTGAAAATGTAAGCTTTTGATTTTTGGCAGATCGGCAGTCCGATCCTGTGAACTGAATGTTCAGGCAGTTCTAGTTCATGACCCCCACCAGAAAATCCAGATCTGTTTTGTGAAGGAGACATCCAAAGAGGAACCAAAACTGGAAAAACTACAGAGAATTCAAGTAGTTTTCTAAAAGTAACATCATGAGATGTTGGTCATTCTGAGAGCAATTAGAAGAAAACAGATTTATTTATCATTTAGAGTTGAATCAAAGAAATAGAAGCTGTATAAACAGTTTTAATGAACTGTGTGTCTCACCTGGACCAGAGGAGTCAGAGGACAAACCCAGCTGGTTGAACAGAGTCGGATCTATGTGTTGGAGACGTTTGATCATCAATCTACAGGCTTCGTTTCCCTTCTTTCTCACAGTATCGATGGTCTCACGGGCTTTGTCTGCTCTGGTTTGGTTCTTCTGCAGTATACCCTCATCCTCCAAATCACCAAAGATGTGATCTGACAGAAGGCCATCAAGGAGCCGTTTCAGGACGTCATCAGAAACTCTCTTCACAAACTCACTGCGAACCTTGAAAAGTTTTTCTTCTGCAGGCAGAAAAAGAAACAGGATTCATTCAAACTGACGTCCGAGAGAAAAACATGATGAAGATCAACTCTTCCTGTTGCTCCATCCAGAGATTCCCCTCAGAGTCTGTTGATCAGATCCTCAGGTCTAAACCTGTTGTTGTGTTTCTGCCTCATATCTGAGTGATGACACTGATTCTGTCTACATGAGAACAAATTAAGAAACAAATTCTAAATATGGAGCTGCACTATTTTAGGAAAAAAAAAGTAATTGTCAGTGAATGTTGTGATGAAAATATTGACAAATTAACAAACATTTTCTTCACTTTCATCTTTCTCTACCATTATCATCAGGTCTTCGCTTCAATCTCTAAACTTTAGCATCTCTGTCACCAAATGTTGGAGAAAAAGACAGTAAGTATTTCCATCTGAGATAAGAAATGAGTATTAAATGATGTGATAACTGGATAAATTAATTAGTGGATATAGTAAATATTCCTGTTCTTCACTTTGGTTCCTTTTATTTCTGTTTCCATCTGAGTTCAGTTTTTACCTTCAGGTTTCACAGAAACTCACAATGTTTCCACCAGAGCTTCACTGAACAGGAAGCATGAAAACAATAAATACACACTGAGGCTGAGGTTCGTCACATGGCAGCAACACGAGCTGTGATTGGTCAGTTTGTTCCTTTAAGATGGTTAATTTCTGATTCTGACCACTTACCGAAATCCACTTCCTGCTTCTCCGCCATCTTTTATCTGGAAAACATGAAAGATTTATTATGTTTCAGACTTTATTTTATAGACAATTTACTTTGCTCTTGGTTTGGATGGAAAGTAAAATACCAGATTAATACACCTTTATGAACATTAACTTATCATATTTTACTTCAGGAGGAACAATATTCCTTTTAATGTTCTGCATAGACTATGAATCGTTGTAGGATCTGATTTTCTTCAGATCAAAACAAAAAAACTATTTCAACATATTTTAACTAAAGTATTTGGAACAGGTCCAGAAGAACAAACTACCAGATAACAAATTCCTCACTTTAGCTCCTCAATAAAGCATTTAGAGGTTGGAGCAGCTGAAGTCAAATTTCTCCAAGAGAGACGATTAAAGAGACTTTATCAGGATAAACGGGTCGGTCCAAGACTCCCACTGACAGAACAAAGGTTTGAACTTCCTGCTTCTCTGTTAGTTTGAGTCCATCTGTTAGAAAATAAAAGCTTCGTCTGTTTCCTGTGAAGTTATGAAGAGCTGAAGCTGAAGGAGAACCGGGCCGAGTTCTGGTTCTGGTTCCTCCACAGAAAGAAAACCCAGAGAGAGGAAAACAAAAACAAGTTAACACTCACCCTGATCCAGATTCTGCTCTGCTGCTAAATGAACTTTGACCCCATTTCTCCTGATCTGATACCTGACTCGCCCTGAGGCTCCGCCCCCTGCCCAGGTTATTTTAAACACCTTTAATGTTTTCTTCCCTTTGAATCAACAGTGAGCTGAGCTGGAAAACTCTGAGCTCAGATTTAAACTTTTTCAGTGTTTTTCTCATTTTTATGTCATTTCCTGTCAACTTATCAATACAGGAAGTAGTTCAGTTGAAAGTCTTTGAACCACACAGGTCCAGCAGCGGTTCTAACACTTTTCCTTTGAATCACAGGGTCATGCTTTTCTTGTTTTGTCGTTTTACATGAAATACCTGCAGAATAGCGTGAAAGTCTGGCAGCATTCCACCTTTTATTGTCACTGCGTACATAAGTACTTCCTCCAATCTGCTTTTCAACAGACAGCGGTGGAGTAAATGTTGATGAGCCTTTGTGAACATAATCAGGTCTTTTTAATCTCACCAATGTGTAAAAGTTTAACAGCGGCCATTTTGTTTAGTTTTCTTTCCCTCCAAAGATTGAATCTCGGTGTAAAAATGTCTTTTGACTGTGATCACCTTTACAGGGACCAGGTGGTTTTACAGAAACAACATGAAGTGTGTCGGCTGGCAGTCGGACCTTCAGCTCCAGGCCTCAAACTCTGTTTACATCAAACAGAAATGAAACAATCAGCTTCTGGTTAGTGGAGCTTTTAGATGATTGTCATGAATTAATGAGCTTTTTATTTAAACAAAAACAGAGAAATAAAATCACTAACAGATGTAGTTAAACTAGAAACAGTTAATGAACAACATGAGGTCATCAGCCAGTGACTGAAGGAAAGCTGACAATAAATTTATGAATATGTTTATAAATAATAAATGTCTGAGCTTAGATCTCATTTCAGACAGACATGATAACATCAATACTAACAGCAGATGGACTCTAAGCAGTCACAGTTGCTGATTACAAGGGCCGGCTCCATGTTGCAGGACCGGCAGCTTGAATACTTTTCCCTCTATTGTCAGATGCATCATGGGAAATGGAGTTTTAATATTTTTCTCTTTTTGTTTCTTGAGATAAAATCTCAGTAAAACAAGAAACATTTTAATGTCCAAGACTCCAATAATTACTCAGAACTAATAATTCTTGATAATTACTAAAAGTACAAGAGTATAAAACATTTTTCAGGTTTCTGTCGTTGCACTGTTCTGTTTAAGAGAGTAAAATGTTTATCCTGCTAGCAGAAGTTGTGTTCATATTAATACACACTAAACTATTACATCTGCAATATTACAGTGTGTGTTTTCTGTGTCTCTAGTTTACTGTGTGATCTTCCTCGTCGTCACCAACTTGCAACTCAAACGCAACTGCAAAGTTTGCATTCAAATAATGTCAGATTTTTTTATTTTTCCTGCATAATGTGCATTGCATGTATTCTAACGTTGGACAAACGTATCTTGAACGAGAATATTAAAGAATAGTACAAGAAGTAATAAAAACTTTAATGTTAATCCTCACCTTCCGCTTCCAGCTTCTCTTCTAACCGTACAGGTGAGAGCTTCTATGATTGTCCTGTAGGTGGCGGTAAATACACTTGAAGTTGGTTTGCCAGCCGCCAGTAACACCTAGAAGAAGATCAACACCGGTTCTGTATTTCATTTGAAACTGATCTGCTTTGCTCGGTAAGTTATTGGCTTTCATATTTATTTGTATCATATTCTGAACAAACATCTTGGACCCATATAGGTTGTTAGTTGCGCTTTAAAAAAAGTGTAATTTTGTGCTTTGTCTTGCTTCGTAAAGACAACATGCTACCACTCGGACTTCTCAGCTTTGATTATAAGTTCTGGTTATGAGTTGTGAAATGTCGTGCACTTTTATTATTAATGTTGCAGTTTCCTCTTGTTCGCTTTAACGTCTTGTGGGCAGGAAAAGTCGGAGAAAGTCACTTTATTCATTATTCAGTTGAACCAGGTGGAAAGACACCACTTACTTTATTCCAGTCAATCACAGAACTGCGCATGTCTCATATAGTTGCACAATGATGACGTCAGTGAAGAGCGCACCATAGTAGGCCGGGTCCTAATACTCACTCTGCACCCTACGCCGGTCTCCTGCAACTTTTAGATGTATCTCTACTTCAACACACCTGAGTCCAATAATGAGGTGATTAGCAGGACTCTGGAGAACCTGGCTGCACTTGGGAGGTGATTCAGTTATTGGATTCAGGTGTGTTGGATCAGGGAGACTCTAAGAGTTGCAGAACAGCGGCCCTCCAGGACCAGGACCGCCCACCCCTGGTGTACTCAGTCAAAGTCAAAGTGTTTTATTGGAGTATGTAAAAATGTGATAGTACGCCCTGTGACGTAACTTCTACATATAATAAAAGTAAATTACAAATAAATATCAGAACCAAATAACTTTCTGTTCCACTCCCACAAAAGATTTGACATTAATTTAATAATTTAAGTTTTCCCTGTAATGAGTTTCTCTAAATGAAACTCAAAAATAAAAATCAATTCCTTTTTTTGTGTGTCTGAATTTTTGAGACAATAAACATTTTTTCAGTTGCAACTTCATTAATGTTTTTAGAAATATTTTCAAAACTGGATCTTGTTCAAGAAATCTATTCCCCTTTTAAGTTGATAAAATTTGGTCTAACTGGGATGAAGAGTTAAATTATGATATTAACAATTTAATTCACATATGCTGCTTCCTAAAAATCACCTCGGTTTTTAAAGTGAAATTATTTTAATGTTTAAACGTTGCAACATCACAAAATCCCAATCTTTATACCAATAATTAATAACTCAATTTAAGATTTAAAATTCATCTCATTTGTAACATTTTCTTTTCTCACCGTTAGTTTGTGACGATTCTTTATTTCTTCTTTTTTCTGCTCAGTTTAAAAGAACTTGATTGTAAAAAAAAGAAATTTGAACATGAACAGTTCTGAACTGAACTGGTTCTGTTTTAGATTAATTAATTATTTCTTTTTTTCTCCACAGTTCAGAGTTTTGGGATGAACTGAAGATAATCTGCCGCCGTTTCTCTGTCCGTTCTGGTTCTGGTTCTGGTTCTGGTCCTACAAAACTGAACAAAAGAATTTATAATTTAACATTTAAGATAAAATAAAATCCTGTTTGTAAATATTTTCTACCCTGAACTCATTAATCTGCAGTTTCAGCTTCACCAGGTTCTAATTATGTAAAAAAATAAAAATATCGTATTAATCAACTATTAATAATTGATTAATTGATAAAATAATCAACAGATCATTTCTCTGCTGTATTGATAAACATCTAAAAATGTTCAAGTGTTCAATAAAAAATGTATGTTATTAAATTTTTATTGTCTTATTAAAAAAAGAAACTGAATTATTTGTTTATTTGCATCTTTTATTTCTAATATTGTACAAAAAGGTTTAAATGAAAAATATTCCAAATGTGATTTGTATTTTTATCTGATTTATTTACTTAAACACTTTTAATGTCATTTTGTTGTGAAAATGAAAAACAAATTTTCACAAAAAAACAGAGAAATGGTTGAAATCTGTTTTAGTTTCTTTGTTAAACTTGAGTTTGTGATCTTCAGTCGTAACGAGCTGCAGGCTGCAGAGCTCTGCTTTAATCAGTCTAACTAACCTTCATCACTGCCGAAGACTCCGGAAACTCTCCCGTTTGTAGAAACGTGACTCTGCTCGGCTCGTCGGGCTTTAACTGTTCCCTCTGAGGTCGAGGCCCAGAGAAAGTATTCCTGTGTAAAGATGAAGAAACGAAGCTTCAGTCTGCCGGTGGATTTACGGCCGAGCTGAACGAGAGTCGCCGAAGAGAATCTGTAAAGTGTTTGGTGTGAAGTGTGAAGACGAAGAGAAGTGAAGAAGCGAAGCTCTCCAAGCAGCCAGCAGTCCTCTGATCAAACCATCAACACTTTTCCTCGCCTCATTTCTTCCCTCGGCAGGTTTTTCTAAAAATTTTGACAAAGTGTAAAAATTTGGTGATTTTTTTATGACAAATTTACGCAGAAAGCATTTCTCTTTGTATTGAGCAGTAGCTCAGAGGAATAAGAAGTGGACTGGGAGTCCACAGGTTGCGGGATCGAGTCCTGAACTCTACCAATTTTGCTTTAATTTTTCCTTTATTTGAGTCAAAACACAGCAAGATCCCTGCTGGCCTCGAACCAACAACCTTTAGATAAGCAGCCTGTATTCCTACTCTCTCCGCCACTCGCTCATCTACACTAAAATACCTTTTTTTTTAAAACTTGTCTTCTGTTTTTGAGGATTTTGGTGAAAAAGGGGCGTTGACCGTGACGACTGAAGGCGTGGCTTCAGAATCGTCTCTAATCCACGAAAAAAGCTCAAAGTTCCGATCCAGAAGCCACAGGTCCGAGCTGAGCTGATGAATCAACATTTACTGCTCAACATGTTCAGAACAACAACGGAGGAGATCTGGAGCGATTTACTCCACATTTCACTTCATCTGCAGAAACACTTTTTATTCTTCACTTGGAAACTTTTGACTTTTTATTCGTCCTCACATGTTGGGAACTTTTAAGATCATTGAAACTAAAAGGAAAATATTTATTTTCCATCCAGTGTTCAGTTTGAACTCTGTAAAAACACTAAATGTTTTCCAGTATTTTAGTTTAGTTTCTGTTGCAAATGAAGGAGAAAAATTGAACTTTTATTTCTCTGCAAATACATAAAATACAAAAATAAAAAATGAATTTAACTTTTGAAATTTAGCCTCACCTGGTTGGAAATAGAGGAAAAAATAAAATAAGGTTTAGTTAAAATACAACCTAACTACATTTTACTTTTTTTTTTTTTAAAACATTTGAAAATATAAAAAACAAAATAAAACGTCTGGAAAGTCAGAAACATTTAGAAGCAGTTGTCTTGATTCCTGGATTTCAGATGAAATTATTACTAATAAAATGAGAGGAATGCAGATAGTTTTTCATATTTAGTTTTTATTTGGATGTGAATAAATATCTGCTGGTGGCGCAGCGGCATAAATACACATGAAGAAGAACCAGAACAAACACGTTACATTCAGAAAGAAACTAAACGTCACATGATCCAAAGAGCTGCAGCTCGGACCGCGCCGCCGCCGCCGCTTTGTTCCATCACCATCGACCCGACTACCGGCGGTTCTGACCCGACTTCTGGAATGATCCTCCTTTTTAAAATCTGGATTTGGGGAAAAACAACAAAAACATGATTGTTCCAAACTTTCAGCACAAAAACAGAACCGGACTCTTCAAGTATGAAGAGTCTCCCTCCTCCTGCCCCCACACTGGGGGCAGGAGGAGGGTCCAAATGGAACAGACTGGTCCCAGTAGCACCTGATGCATTTCCTGCAGAACCAGTGTCCACAGCTGGTAAAGACCGGATCCATCAGAACCTCCTGACACAAAGAACAGCAGATCTCTGATCAATACATCAACATGGCAGCACCAGGTCCAGTTCTGGTTCTGCTCACTGACCTCTTAGCCTCCTCCAGCCTGCACAGGTAGAGGTGGGCCACGTTCTGGAGCCACAATGATGCTGATCAGTGACATGAACTGGATTCTGAACCGAATCCTGAGACGGATTCAAACTGCAGCTTCAACATCAGATCCAGATGAAGCTTCTTCTTCACTAAAGAACATTTCAGTTTGAGTCTCTGAATGAAGGAACTGATTTCATAAAGACAAGAGAGTCCAACAAAGAAGACATGATGTCAGAGTCAGAGAGGGAACCGGGTCAGAGATGGTGCTGCTGTTAATGTTATTTAAATACTTTTATGAATTGACAGTCATTTCAGTTTGAAATTAGTAAAATTTAATTTGCTGCTCTTGAATAAAAGTTTATTGTTTCAGAGAGAAAAACAACAGACTTAAAATGTATTATTTCAAATGAAAGCTAACAGAGGAACTCGTTTTTATGGAGCTTATTGTGAAAGTACTCACCGGAAGTGCATGTCGTTTGTAAACGCTCTAACTTTATCAAGTAGCTGTAGTTACCATCTGGGTCCACTAGAGGGCAGAAACCGCCCTGCTCTGATATCAATAATAGTTCAGTTCGTCGCTCTGCAGCGAAAACATCAACATCATTCTGACTGTTTCCAGGATAATTTAACTTTTCATAAATATTTTCCTACCTTCAGACCGGAAACTCAACATCTTAGCGTCTAAACCAGAGTTGTAGAGCTTTGTTTCAGCTCTGTTGGAGCTGAAGCTCCAGTTTAGGAACCACAGCTCCTCTGAAGCTGCTCCTGGAGCCTGTTAGCATCGCTAGCATCGCTAGCTCCGCTCAGTCTCTGCGCGCTGTTTTCATCTCTGTGCAGCTGCTTGTAGTTCACACTGACAGATAAAACATTGACTTCATGTTAAAGTAGAAAGAAGATTTAAGAAATAAAACAGCACAAACACGAAGAGAGCAACAAGGGCTTCATTAGCCGATCAGGAGCGGGATACTTTCTAACTGATAACTTAGCTTTCTGCCCCCTAGTGGACTCAGTATGTAAATACAATCAGAGTAAAGCTAGAGAACTGATATGTGAAAAGCACTTCCTTTGGATTCTTTCAAAGTAAAACACGAGGAACTAAATTCTCCCGTAAGTACATTTTAGCTTGTTAGTTTATTATATTATCAGAAAGCATAAGTGTGTCATTTTCTTAGCATGCGATATAAATTATATAATTGAGCTCTGAAGCCAAATTATCGTAATTATTCTGTTTTAAAAATAAAAATAAATATTTCATAAATATTCTCCTGACTAAAGAAAAAAACTCAGCATCTTTGCGAACAAACCAGTTATTTATTTAAAAAGGAATGTACATAAATAACACATCTATATATTAAATCGGCTGTCAGTCCATCAGACAGACCATAATAATATAAATATTTTTAATGAGAAAGATATAAACCTGATCAACTTAACAGAAATCAAAAACCGGCTGCAGCTCCACAAACTCACCTCTATATTCAGATGGGGGAATTTCCGCCCTCCTGTGGCCATAGTGGAAACTACAACCATGATTATGCTGTATTACTTTCATTTAATATTCCCTTAATGTGGAGTATAGAGAAAAACTAACAGTCTTCCTGAGTCATATTGACAGTTAACTGACTCATATATTATCCTGATATTTTTTTAATTCACTGTTTGGAGTTAAATATGCAATAAAAATTGTTTTAAACGATAAAATGTAGCTGCTGTGTTAAACTCTTACAGGACGATTTTTACTGATCAGATTGAATAAAATCCTGCTGTGATTTTTATTTAATGCAGTAATATAAACTGACTTGATTTGAATTTATAAAATTTCAAATTAAAACAAAGATAAACATCCGGTCGAACAATGTACACGAAGAACGTCTGTAGTTAT
Organism: Gambusia affinis; assembly: GCF_019740435.1. Lineage (NCBI taxonomy): Eukaryota > Metazoa > Chordata > Actinopteri > Cyprinodontiformes > Poeciliidae > Gambusia > Gambusia affinis. The sequence goes on along the minus strand of NC_057891.1, from coordinate 3,966,581 downwards.
GATAGTTCACCACCAGAGGGCAGTAAGAACTCAATCAACCAACATAAAACGGATAAACTTTAAACTTTTCACTAAATAGTTTCTAATGAAAGCAGCTATAATAACTTAATCCTTTGAATAATGATCTATAAAATTCATACTTGTTTGTTATTAGAGATGAAGAATATTTATTAATATAATTTAGACACAACGTGAACAACAACTACATAGAAAGTAACAATTTCTATTACTCTAGATGAAAATGTAGCTGAAAAAAAATTACATTTTATTCTGTAAAATTTTCATAAATAATATCTGTGGGTAATTTTGAGAATCAAAGTATCAAAACGCTACAAATATAAAGAAAAACATTTTTATTAGTGATAAACTTCAACCAGCTGAGATCAGAGCATCAAGCTGGATAAAACCACCTAAAGGACAATTAATAAAATTAAAAAGTCAATAAAGCTTTTTTTAAAATATATCTGAGCACTGTAGTAAACAGATTATTTAACTTTTATATTGACTATTTGGAAGATACTCGCTCTCTACCGCCCTCTCGTGGTCACACACACTGTAACTACACACTAAAATCCTTTGTTTCCGTTGCCCTTTATACTAGTTTAATAATAAATTACTGAGTGATTATTAGTGAACTGAAGGACAGTCGCAGCATCAGAGTTTAAATCTGCAGCTGTTGAATCAGTTTGTGTGTAAAACAAGCTGCTGCTGGAGCCTGTTAGCATCGCTAGCATCGCTAGCTCCGCTCAGAGTCTCTGCGCGCTGTTTTCATCTCTGTGGAGCTGCTTGTAGTTCACACTGACAGATAAAACATTGATCGCATGTTAAAGTAGAAACAAGATTTAAGAAATAAAACAGCAGAAACATAAAGAGAGCAACAAGGGCTTCATTAGCCGATCAGGAGCGGGATACTTTCTAACTGATAACTTAGCCTTCTGCCCCCTAGTGGACTCAGTATGTAAATACAACCAGAGTAAAGCTAGAGAACTGATATGTGAAAAGCACTTCCTTTGGATTATTTTAAAGTAAAACACAATGAACAAAATTCCCCCGTAAGTACATTTTAGCTTGTTAGTTTATTATATTATCAGAAAGCATAAGTGTGTCATTTTCTTAGCATGCGATATAAATTATATAATTGAGCTCTGAAGCCAAATTATCGTAATTATTCTGTTTTAAAAATAAAAATTTCATAAATATTCTCCTGACTAAAGAAAAAATTCAGCATCTTTGCGAACAAACCAGTTATTTATTTAAAAAGGAATGTATATAAATAACACATCTATATATTAAATCAGCTGTCAGTCCATTAGACAGACCATAATATGTGTTAGCATGTCTAGTCTGGTAGTGTCTCTTTACGTTGAAATCCTTAAAAAAATCAGTAGCTGTGCAGTGTCAGATGCTTTCATCGCAGGCTAATGAGAAATAATCAAAAGCCTCTCCCCTGTCCCCCAGTTGTCTCTGAATATCCGACGAGAACTCCTCAACTCTCCGTGCAACACTGTTACGTGCCAGGCAAACATTCGCAAATTCTTGCTTCTTCTCAGGGCAAATGTTCTCCATCATCTTCAAAACACAGTCTTTGATAAACGTACCTTCAGTAAAAGGTTTGCCATGTTTAGCTATTAACATGGCCACTTCATAGCTTGCTCTGGTGGTATTTTCTTTTAACCCACAGGCCCGCGTGAAGAATCGCTGTTGTGATGCCAGTGCAGCTTTGAGCCGCTTCACTTTTTCAGCACGGTCACTTCCTGATAGCTTGTCGTATGTGTTAGCATGTCTAGTCTGGTAGTGTCTCTTTACGTTGAAATCCTTAAACAAGGCAACCGTCTCATTACAAATTAGACAAGCACAATTGCCTTAATTTTCAGTGAAGAAGTATTGTAATTCCCATCTCTCTTGAAAGCGGCGGCCCTCACTGTCAACTTTCCTCGTTTTCTTTGCAGTGGCCATGGCAGAAATGAGCCAGAGGGGTTCGGCACACGGATGCAGAGACAATAGTATTAAAGTGGTGCTGCCACCATTTGGTGAAAGGAGGAATTACAGTTTCAAGTTTTATGATTTATTTATTCTGTTTGACAGTGCAGGTGGGCCATAAATAATACATTATAAGACCGAAGCTGCGGGCCGTATGAAATATGACCGCGGGCCGTGATTGGCCCCCGGGCCGGACTTTGGACATGCCTGCTCTAAATGAAGCCCAGTTTGAATTGGATCTTTATTGATCCAAAGAGACAAACAATATCAGACACTAAATGACAGACATGAGAAAATAAACAGGAGGAAAATCTTTGAGGTCAGAGGTCATCATCATGATCCAGTCAAAGTCTATTTAGACTCAAACTGCTGCAGCTTCAACCTCTGAGGATCAGCAGGACACAGAGTCCATTCTCTACTGTGGAGTGAACAATTCCAACCTGCAGAGAGAAGAAGGAAGGAGAGATCAGATCAGTGAGTGTTTCCAGACTCTCTCCAGCAGCAGTCAGTGACGCAGCACATCCAGTCGATGGTTTCCAGGCTGCAGTCAGACTGATCTCAGAGCTGTGACCAAGATGAACCTGATCAGTTGTTTCCTGTTGAACTGAGAGAACAATCAGATCTGAGATCAGATCTGCTGCTGCCACAGTTTGATGAATGAGGACCACTGACTGTCTCTAGACATGTTGGACGGCTGGACGCTGGAGTCCAGCTGGACTTCCTGGAGACATGGACACAGCAACAACACTCATCTTCACACCCACACAAACACAGGAACACAGCAAGCTGCTGCTCCTCTGATTGGCTGATTGCTGTCTCTGTGTCCAATCAGGAAGCCTGAACCATTCTCCTCCCACTGAGAAGCTGCAGCTTTACTGGGAACACTGGATCTTTGCTTTGATACTAACTGGGTTTAGTTCTACATGCTGACAGGAGATGAAATCACTACAAATATTTACTTACTTTAGATCATCTACAAGATCCTTCAGCTGCTGAACATCTGAATAATTCAGGTCGTTTCCTCTCAGGTCCAGTTCTTTCAGATGGAGGCTGTTGGACTTCAGAGCTGAAGCCAAATAATCACAGCTGATCTTTGACAACCAGCAGCTCTGCAATCTGAATAAAGAATAATAAAGATGAGCTGAACCAACAGGATGCAGGTTAACCAGTCCAACAGAACCAGTTAAAGATTCTCATGAGTATTAAAGCCAACAAGCTGCTGCTTCAATAAAGACCTGCTGACTTCAGAACCAGAACCAGAACCAGAACCAGAACCTGGTACTGGTACTGGGTCGTGTTGGGTTGGAGGATTTTAGTCAGTAAAATCATTCCAGGTTCTGATCAAAGTGCTGAAGCATCAATCATTGATTATTGATTTGTTCCTGTCAGATTCCAGGATTCACTTTTCTAGACTGGGTTGAATGACCTTTGACCTGCTTCACATGAGGGGGATTTCTACACACCGGGGGTCCGAATGCTGTCCTGTTCTGACCTCAGGTCAGCGGGTCCAACTCAGTTACACAGAGGGACTAAATTAAACTCTGGATCCAAGTCCAGGAACAAACTCAGAAAATATTGATTAGAACAGAAGAAATGAACTTTGATTTATGATCAATTATAAATAATTAATCACAGAAATATCAATAATTATATTATTAAAATACCCCAATGTCTCCAGTCTGCAGCCTTCAGTCTGTAGAAAACCACAGAGATCCTTCAGTCCAGAATCTTTCAGGTTGGTTCCGGTCATGTTCAGTTCTGTCAGATGGGTCTGTTTGGACTTCAGAGCTGAGAACAGAGAAGTCCAGCTGGTCTCTGACAACCTGCAGAGATTCAATCTGAATAAAGAATAAAAGATGAGCTGAACCAACAGGATGCAGGTTAAAACTGAAATATGAACAAATAATAAAATATGGAAAATTGATTTAATTAAACCAGTCATTTCAATTATTTTACTCATTTTTGTTCATCAAAAACATTTTAAAATCAGAAAACAAAGTTTCAATAATCTCAAAGTCTGAAATAAAAAAATAATTAATTTACAAAGTAAAATGTTTGAGATTTTACTTTGTAAATTAAACAGGTTTTTTGGGAGAACATAAAACTCAATAAAATTATTAATTAAACTAATGATTAATTTATCAATGAATGATTTTATTGGATAAATAATTAAAACAAACCTCAGATTCTTCACTTTACTGACTGAACTCTCCAGGATCTCAACCAAAGGCTTCAGATCAGATTCTCCACCTTCATCTATGATGATCTCATTTATTTCCAGTTCAGTCAGATCTGGGTTGGACTTCAGCGCTGAGGCCAAAACTTTACATTCATCCTGATGGAGCAAACAGCCACCAAGTCTGTGATTAGAGAAGAAATAAAATCAGTTCTAATGAAATCAATCTGGATCAATAACAGACTAAAATATGATAACAGTGATGTCATCATCTGATCAACATCTGATCTTCAATTTACTGAGTTTGACCCCACAGAGAATCAGTTCAGTTCCTTTAGAAATGAAGTGAGCAGAGCAGGAAGTCCAGCCTGCTGTGGACCTCTGGCATCTCTGGGTTTGTTTAGCCAATATCTGCTGCAGCATCTAGAATCATCATCATCATTAATAATAGTAGGATATTCTATAGAAACAAAGTTCCCAGCAGCAGGTTATTAAATGCTGCCACAGAGGAAACTGGGAGCAGAAACCAAACACATGATGCTCCCAGTTCTGTCTCCGTTTATCTGCTGGATTTGATGCTTTAACAAAGTAGAAAGTGGACAGTCGTCAACCTGCTGCAGCTAAAAGCTTCAGATTGTTCTGGTCGTCCTGCAGAGCAGCAGCAGAACCGGTCCTGCTGCTGCTTCAGGTCTGAACCTCTCAGACTGTTGATCTGAGAGGAACTGGGACAAACTGGTTGGAAGAGGGAACCGTGTCTCTGCAGTGGTCTGTCCGTCGTCTCAGAGGAACAAAGGTTTGGATGTCAGAAGAAATTGTTGCTAAACTCCTGAAGAGCTGAAGACCAAAACCCCTGGAGGAGACGGAGCTTTTGGGTCCAGCAGCATTTTCATGGTGAAGCAGTGAAAGTTCTCCAGTAACTAGAAGAGGCTGGGATGTCTAAAGAGTTGAAGCTCATGTCTCTCCAGGTCTTCATGGAGGACAGCTAACAGCTTCAACAAAGGCTGCAGATGAAGAGTTGATGAGGAAAATGGTTCCAGCTCTGGAAGCTCAGAGTTCTCAGAGCTTTGGGAGGATCTGACAGAAACCAGAACTTTTTCTGGACCAGACAACAATCAACACATTTTGGTCTCATTTACAAACTCAGAGGAAACTAGTGGGACGAGGAAGAGGTGAGGATGATGATGGAATGAAGAAGATCAACACTGTTCACAAAGTTTCTAATTAATGCAACGGTTTATTTTAATGGTTCAACTTTTCATTAAACCTAAACAATTATTTTATAAAAACAGTCAAAGATCCTAAAAGGTGAATTATGGAGTAGCGGCTCAATGAATGAAGAGAAGTTTAAAGTTAAAAAGTCTCTCTGGCTGATTGGATCTTTAAGAGAAAACAGATTTTATAGAGTTCTGAAGGTTTTTATTCATTTAAACATGAAAAGTGATAAAAAGTTAAATATTTTTAAAATGATCAAAATGTGTAAAAACCAGAAGCTGCAGCTGTCCTGGATGATCTGAATGTTTAGATGTTTGAATGGATGAAATAGTCCAGAGGATGAAGGAAGAAGTTAAAGACCAAAAACATCCAGAAGCAACTTGAAGAAGAAGAAGAAACAGGAGGACAATATTGCTGAATCAGCATTCACACAATGAAAACATCTGGACTCACCGAGCCTTTCTGCAGTTCCTCACAGCTGGAACCAGTCTCACTCGTCCTGATTCTGATGTGTTGTACTTCTCCAGGTCCAACTCATCCAGAACCTCTGACATCTGCAGCATGAAGGCCAGAGCTGAACAGTCAGTCACTGAGAGATGCTTCCCTGAATCCAGCAGCCGTTGGATCTCCTGATAAAATGAGAGATCGTTCATCTCCACCAGACAGTAGAAGATGTTGATGTTTCTGTCAGGAGAGATTCTATCAGTGTTCATCTTCTTCAGGTTGGTGATGATTCTCTGGATGGTTTCTGGACTGTTCTCTCTCTGACCCAGCAGATCTTCTAAGAGGTTCTGGTTGGACTCCACAGTGAGACCATGAAGGAAGCGGACAAACAGGTCCAGGTGGCCATTTTTACTGCTGAGGGATTTCTCCATGACTTTCTTCATAAACTCATCTAGAGATGTTTCTCTGTATTTTTCTCCCAGGAACGTCTGGATCACCTCTGACTTCCTGCTGGTGAAACAGTGGAGCATGTAGACTGCAGCCAGAAACTCCTGGATGCTCAGATGAACAAAGGAGTAAACTGATTTGTTGTTCACTCCTCTCTCTGTTTTAAACATTTCAGTGAAAACTCCTGAGAACAACGCAGCATCTTTGATGTTGATGTCACACTGTTTGAGCTCTTTGTCATAGAAGATCAGGTTTCCCTTCAGCAGCTGATCAAAAGCCAGTCTTCCTAGAGACTCAATCAGCTTCCTGTTCTCTGGACTCCAGATTGATTCTGTCTTTTCTCCTCTATCATACTTTTCCTTCTTGATTTTGAGTTGAACCTTCAGGAACTCTATGTACATCTCAGTCAGGGTCTTGGGCAGATCTCCTCCCTCTCTGGTCTCCATCAGATTCTCCAGAACTTTAGCAGTGATCCAGCAGAAAACTGGGATGTGACACATGATGTGGAGAGTTTTTGATTTCTGGATGTGGGAGATGATCCTGTTGGCCTTCTCTTCATCATCTCTGAATCTCTTCCTGAAGTATTCCTCCTTCTGGGGGTCAGTGAACCCTCTGACCTCTGTTACCATGCCAACACACTGAGGAGGGATCTGATTGGCTGCTGCAGGTCGTGTGGTTATCCAGAGGAGAGCAGAAGGAAGCAGTTTCCCCCTGATGATGTTTGTCACCAGAACATCCAGTGAGGTTGACTTTTCAGTGTCAGTTAATATTTTCGTGTTTTGGAAATCCAGACGAATTCGACTTTCATCCAGACCATCAAAGATAAACAGAATCTGGAACTTTTTAAAGCTGCGTATTCCTGCATCTTTAATATCTTCAAAGTGGTAATGAATCAGTTCCACCAAACTGAACTTTTTATCTTTCAACATATTCAGCTCTCTGAAAGTGAATGGAAATATGAAATCAATGTTCTGGTTGGTTTTGCCTTCAGCCCAGTCCAGAGTGAACTTCTGTGTTAACAGTGTTTTCCCAATGCCAGCCACTCCCATGGTCATCACTGTTCTGATTGGTTGATCTCTTCCAGGTGGGGTTTTAAAGATGTCTTCTCTTCTGATTGTTTCTTGTTTCCTGGATGCTGTTTCAATCTGTCTGACCTCATGTTCCTGGTTGACCTCTCTAGTTAACCCCTCTGTGATGTGGAGCTCTGTGTAGATCTGGTTCAGAACGGTTTTATTTCCATGTTCAGCGACGCCTTCAGAGAGACTCTGGAACTTCATCTTCAGAAACTCTTTAAGGTCAGGCTGATACTGAGCAACAATATCTGAAAAAACATAGAAAAACAAACAAAATAAAAACAATCTGCAATATTCTAACAAGTAACTGGACTAATAAAGTGTCCAGTTTGGTTCTTCTACATAAACTATGAAGGAAACATAATTCAATAACTAGAGGAAACCGTAATTAAAATGTTTTTTAATAACGGTTTGTAACAAAAACACACAATTTCATCATGACTTGATTTGTTTTTATAATATATTTGATAATGTATGTAGAAATCATTATTTTATGGGAAAAAAAGGGGGAAAAAAATGCTCTTGGGGCCCCCTGGTGGTCGCGGTAGGTACTGCAAGCTTTGCAGTAACGAGCTGCCGTGCAGAGAGCATCCAAACGTCCAGAGCTCCGGTCAGAAGATAAGTTGAACCCAGGACCTTCTTGCTGCAAGGCAACAGCTCTACCAACTGCCAAACGTTTTCCAACACGTCGACATCAAAGTGTTCAGTCAGACCAAAAGCAGCTGATGTCGTCCAGGAGGAGCAGAGATTCCTGCCAGAGGGCGATACGGCCAAGTCTCTGGATCCTCTGATCCTGGACAACCACAACACCATCGATCCAAACCTCTCCACCTTCTTTACAACCTCTTTGCTCTCCAGCCTCATCTGGGCCGTGTGAGCCGCTGTTTTCTGCTGCTGGAGAATTTTATTAAGAAAGTGAAACAGACTCGATTTCAAAACGTTGGAAAAACTTTTTTTAAATAAAAATAAAATCCCAGTCCACATGCTTCCTCATTCACAACATGTTCGCTGCTTCCAGGCTGCAGGAACTTCAGTTCTGATGGTTCTGACCCGTCTGGTGGTTCTGAACAGTAACTGGTGTCTCCAGCAGGGGACACTGTCCTAGTCAAAGTCTCCAGCTGCTTCTTCAGGACTCTGGTCCCTGATTGTCCTGAACCTCCTGATCTGGTTCCTCCTCTTCCTCACTCATTACATCACATTGACCTTTGACCTTCTAATCAGCCAATCATTGCTATTGATCACCACCAATCATCTGATTGGAAAAATCCAACATTTATACCACTGACCTTTGACCTGGAGATGAACCCGTTTCATCATCAGGATGACTCGTTTCCTGATGGAGACTCTGCAGGTGTAGATCCCGCTGTCTGCAACTGAGGGACGTTCCAGAGTCAGACTGAGGTCTTTAGTCTTCAGTGGGTCGTCATTCATCCTGGTTCTGTTGCTGCTGGTCAGGTTCTGTCCTTCAGGATCAGCAGAACCGTTTGGATACACATGGACCAACTTGTTCTGTCCGTTCTTCCACTCCACTCTAGCGCCTCCAGGCAGGCAGACGTTGGTTATGCAGGGCAGCAGGACAGATTTAACCCATGGATCCACCTTCAGTGGATCTGAGAGACAAAGAGGACAAGATAAAAAAGAAAGAGGAAGAGAAAAAGAGACAGAAAGAGAAAGAGAGACAGAGAGAGAGAGAGTTCCTTCTCTTCCTTCCCTTCCCCCCTTGGACCAGGATGAACCCATCAGGTCAGAGACCATGAAGGTGTTTCTGGTGAAAATGTTTCTTTGTAACTGAGACGTTCAAGTCAGAGAGAAAAATCCGACAGCAGTGTTTCGTCTCCAAGACAGTTTGGTGATGAAACTGTTCTGAAGGCAGGACTGAATTGTAGTTTCTATCTTTGCCACTAGGGGGCAGCAGCCATTTAGTGAGTAAAGTTTTGTTCAGATGTGAAATAATGTTCAGTTATCAGTGCAGATCAGTTGAAGTTGTGTTTGTAGTTAGTTTATGTGATATTTATGACCATCAGACTGATAAGATACAATCTATTTGTGTTTAAGAAGAATAATGTTTGTATTTTATTACTTTAGACATTTTCTGTTGGCTCATTTTGCCCAGAAGAAACTGAGTTTTACTTTAAAATGGTGAATTCTGTTATGTTGAGTTTTTCTCTTTTACTTTATTTAACTTTATTAGTAACTAATCAAACATCCAAACTCCGCCCACTTCCACAGTCCTTCACTGAGAGGAAGAGACTTTAAATCCTGCTGCTAGTTTATAAATCACTGAACGGATTAAAGATCTGCAGCTGCTGGATCAACCTGCTGGTTCTGGTTCTGCTCTACATCCAGAACCAGAACCAATCATGGAGAAGCAGCATTCAGCTTCTATGCACCATAAATCTGGAACAAACTTCCAGAAAACTGAAATACAGCTGAAACACTGAGTTCCTTTAAATCTAACAGACTGTAGAGACAGCAGCAGCAGCAGCTGGTTCTGGTTCTGATTCTAACTTTGCTGCATTTGATCTGAACATGAATGAACAGAAAGATCTGAACTGATGACAAGATGAACCGTTGACCTCTGACCCCTAGGACAGGTCACATGATGTCTCACAGCATTCTGGGTCAGAAACATTCAGACTCACCTGGCAGGAAATAATCTTTAAAATGATATAAAACTGCAGAGACGATGAGAACCAGCAGAACCAGCAGAACCAGCAGAGCTTTGGCCCAGGATGGAAAAGGTTCTGTGGAAAAACAGAGACAGATTGACCTCACTCTGACCTTTGACCTTCATCAGCAGCTCTGACCTGATGCTCTGGACTGACCATATTCCAGAACCACAGTGTGTCTCAGGACGTCCTGGTCTCTGTAGACGGTGCAGACGTAGCGTCCACCGTCTCCGTCTCTGGGGTTCCTCAGGGTCAGGCTGACGTCTCCGGTCCTCAGGAAATCTTTCTTCATCTCTGTTCGGTCGCGGTAAAAACCGTCCTGGTTTCTTTGGTTGCTGCTGTGAACCATCATAAATTCTGGTTCTGACCGGGTCCACTCCACTATTGTGTCCTCAGGAAGGTGGGATGATGTTGTGCAGGGCAGGACGACAGAACCTGACCCTTCAGTGACCTTGACCTCCTGCTGATCAACTGAGAGGAAATAAAGAAGAAAATGAGCAGAAACAGTTTGGATCATTTTCTGGTTTGATGTCATCATTCAGTTTCTGTCTGCAGGGAGAAAAATCATTTCTTTAATGATCAACATAAAATCAGAAACTTGAATCCATCAGTGGTTCATGTGACAGTTATTGATGCATCAGAGGGTTTGATCTATACACAGCAGATCTACAAAACCTGTTTGTTCTGTGGAGGCTGAAGATGAGAAACACAAATACTAAATATTCCTGGAGATTCATCCTGTAAATGTTCAGTTTATCCAGCTGGTCAATGATCATCAAAACATAAATAATAGTGGAAAAAGTGAAAAAGGTCACGATAAATCATGTTTTATAATCTTAATAAATATAAAGTGTTTTTAAGAAGTCATAAAATGATGCTGAATATTGATCTAATTCATTTATATTTAATTTTTATTGATATTTACATGAATGTGTTTGAATGAAGCTGCTGTCATTAAAGAGCCGACTGCTTTACTGTTAATGAAAAACTAAAATAGAGACTGAGGTCAATTATAGAGACTTAAAGAAACATGAAATATTAATGAAAGCATTTCTGTTCTGTTAGGAATTAACAGCAGGTTTATAGGAAATAAATCTGTTTCCATAGTAACTCAGATTATAGAAATGATTGTATTAATAATAATTTCATTATAGAAATAATCCATTCATCCATTCCTTAGTTATTCTGAGTTATTCTGGGGATGGTCTCCATGGTTACAGACACTATGAACAACTTTAAAATAGGGTGTGCTGCTTGTTTATCTGACCTTTGACCTTCAGATGAATTTGTTTCACTTTCCATTCTTCTCTTCCATCAGAGATGCTGCAGGTGTAGTTTCCTCCATCAGACGGTTGAGGTTTCCTCAGAGTCAGGCTGAAGTTTCCAGTATCCAGAGCGTCAGGATTCATGGAGGTCCGGTCTCTGAAACGCTGGTTCTGGTTTTTAAGATCGTCACCGTTTTCACTCCGTAGATGGACGAAGTTAGGACTGAGATCACTGCGAGTCCAGATGAGTAACGGATCTCCAGGTAGAAGACCAGAGTAATCGCAGGGCAGCAGGACAGACTCCGCCCCCTCATTAACCTCCACCACTCCACCCAGAGCATGCTGGGAAACTGAGGACACAAGACGAGAGTTTAGTGTGTAGAAATACTGATCAGTTATTGACTAGTGATGAAAGATTTCAGTCTGTCTGCTAAACAGCTCAGTGATGCTGATCTCTTATTGGGCAGCAATGATCTCTGTTCATGTAACATGTAACTCACATTAAGCAAAATGTCAGAAAACTGATAAAAGTGCATTAAAATAACTGTTAAAATGTAAAAACTGAAGATGGAAACAGATGAAACTCAAACATCCTGAATGTGTTTTTTAGAGTTGCTGCTGTTTGTGGTTATTAGCAGAAATCCTGCTGTCAGTTTTCAGGTTGTTTTTTCTCATGAACTGATTTGATGAGAAAGATTTTTGTTTTAGTATCTTGGTGATTGTTGGGGCAGACATTTTGTTTCTGTGACTTCCTGAAAAACTAAAATTCTTCTAACTTTATTTTTCTGGGATTTCTGGTCCAGATTCTTTATAGTTACAGAATTTAAACCTTCCAGTAACTTTCAGTCAGTTTCTGCTGTGAAACTGAAGCGTCTTTGTTGATCAAACAACAATTTGGAAACTTCTGTATATTCTACATATTTTATCACTTCAATAGAACCTCATTGTGAGCGTTCATCTCTAAAGGGGCTTTTACACAATTACACAGTTTGAACCCAGATTTCTAAAAATGTAATTCTAGTCATAAATACATTCAAGATATTTGTTAAAGGATCCAGGATCAGTTCAACATGTTGCAATAAATATGTTGTCATTTTCCTGTTGACTAAAGAACAAAAACTCATAATTACATTCTGAATATCATCCATAGATCAGGTTTGTTTTTATAAAACCAGTAAACCAGAGAAGAACCGGACCCACCAGAACCTGATTCTCCATTACTGGTCTGACCAGCATCATGCATCAGCAGCAGAACATTATGACCACCAACCTGTGAGACCCAGGTGAATTCAGGAGAAATAAACTACAAACTACAACCACCCAGGCGGCCATCTTGGATTCAAATGAACATTTATGTGGAAAACTGAAGACAGGAAGGAAAACCAGAACCAGAACCAGAACCTTCAACATCTGCAGACATTCATCACTGGTTTCTGAGGTTAATGTTTCTGGGAGCTGATGTCCAGATTACTGGTCTGTGTGGGTCTCAGTGGTTCTGGTGCTGACAGAACTACAACCTGATAGAAACTGATAGAAAACATCAGAACCAGATCAGCTGCTGAACCCAAACCAGAGAAATTAGATCCAGACAGGAAACGACAAAGAGGAGCCACTGGACCAGACCAGAATCCAACAATAAACCAGTGAGATCTACTGGGAGGACTGGTGAGAGACGAGTCGCTGGAAACAGAACCTGAGGTTCTGATCCAGAACCAACAACCAGCTGAGGTCACCAAGGGTCAGTTAGAGAGAAGAATGGACCAGAACCAAGAAGCTCTGAGGCTGAGCAGCAGCTTGTAGAGAGACTGGAGAGGAAGAGGAGCAGAGAGAGGAAGGTGATCTTACCGAGCAGGAGGATGAGGATCATCATCATCATCATCATCATCATCTTCATCATCATCTTCATCTTCTTCCTCTCAGAACAAACAGAGAGACTTCCATCAGATCCCAGCAGTGGATCACCTCTGACACCAGTTCACCGTTTCTACTGGAACCAGCAGAAACATGCAGGAGGAAACTCCTGCTGATTGGCTGATCCAGATGCTGCTGAACCGGTTCTGATCCAGATCAGTTCTGAGGAAAGGCGTGGAGCTTCAGTTTCCTCATAGTTTTGTTGGAGTTCAATCATTTCTGTCTCTCTGCTCCACCAGGTCCGTTTACCAGTTTCATTTCCCGACCAGAACCTCTGAGTGTAAACCACCTAGAGAAATAATGAGATTTGGGTATTTATAAAAACAGGCTTTAATGCTGAAAACGATCATACATGTCATCCAAATGGATCAGAACCAGAGTTACATTCACCGTCCAGCCTGGGAAACATTTAGCAAACCTGATGGATGAAACCAAGTCAGTTTTCTGTTTGTCCGTCTTTCTGTTAAAGGAATTTAAATTCCTCTCATCAAGTCAGTCCTTTTGTTGAATTTGAGCAAAAACCAGAAACTATTTAGAAATTATCCGTCGTCATGCTGAGATATTTCAGCCAGACTTGCATGTTTTCATGCTTGTTGCAGCAACAATACAGAGAAAACAGGATCTAGTGTCATTTCTAAATCACAACAATATGAAGCAGAAAATCCTGAAGCTTCTTTACAGTTGGTTTGCATATTTACCACTTCACAAGGCTGCACATAAATTCCTATAAAGTTTAGTTTTCAGTTTATTTTTTGGTGCCAATTCACTTTATAAAACAATTTAACTAAATCCTGTTACTACAGCTGGACTTTAAGTTAAATTTTACTGTCTGACAGCAGAAACTCAGGACTAAAGTACATTTTTTCACTTTTCCATGAAGATTATTGATGTAGTTTCTTTAATGGCCAGCAGATGTCGCTGTAGCTCCATTCAGAGAAGAGAAGATGAAGCTTCGCTCTGATTTTCTCCTCTAATTTTACATTCTACATATTTATCAGCAATTTTCTGTGGATACAAATATTTGGAGCTCTGCCTCCAAAGAAAAAACAACCCAGAATTTGGATTAAAAAACTGATTCAATAAATCCAGAGAGAGAGAGAGGGAGAGAGAGAACTGTTTCCTGCTTATTGTCTCTGAGGACAATTGTGCAAAAAATCTTCCTGGAAAACCGCGAGTCACTAAAATCTTCCAGAACAAGTTCCTCGATGCCATCTGCTGGCAAAAGGAAACAAATACGCTTTCATCTCTCGTACTGTTGATATTCCTCACACCTCCTGCTGCCTTTCCCCTTCGGTTGCAGCGATGTCTGAGGAAGAGGAGGAAGAGGAGGAACGATCGTCTCTCTGGGACGACAGAGAGAAACAGAGCAGCCTTCACCTCAGCTTCACCTTTCACCATCTGCAGCTTCAGAGTTTAGCAGCAGCAACCAGATTCTGTTCTTCTTTTAGAAATAATTTGAGTTTAATGGCTGCTTCAGATGCGATAAGTCACGATCGGCTCGGCTTTCATCCAAAACCATCAGTGTAGAAAATCTTAAGAACGACTTTTATCTGCAGCTTATAATTAAGTTGCAAGATGAACATTGATCCATTTGTAATACAAAGAACTGCTTGAGTCAAAGAACATCTAGAAACACATCAAAGCAGAGAGAAACGCAGAGTTGCAGCAGGTTGCTTTTAATTATGCAACTAAACACTTCAGGAAGTTGAAAACATTTACTCTAAAAACAGAGATAAAGATTTTTTATCTCAGGTCCAATTTATTCACATTAAACTTTCCCTGTTTTAGGTCACTTAGGAACATTGTTTCTTTTTTTATTTCCGCAGTTTTTGATTGATTCGCCTTTAAAGGAGCAGTTTTATGTCTATTACAGATACGTATATATATATATATATATATATATATATATATATATATATATATATATATATATATATATATATATAAAACTTACATTATAGGACTTATTCATTTAACACTTTGAAATTGGGCCTTTGTCTCTTTAAAAGTTCCTGTTTTTTCTCTAACTCCGCCTTCAGGGAGTCATCACAACATGGTTCCTCTATTAACCCTTTAACACTTTTTACAACGTTGAACTGAAAAGTAGCTCAACAGATCCAAGAAATGTTCGCTAATTGCTGCTGGCTAGTCTGAAGGAGCTGAGTGTGGGAGGAGCTGCATCTTGGAGGAGGGGCTACATCCACCCAGACGTTTCTAACAGCTGAATGGTTGCCGTGGAGATTATGTAATTTCTAAAGCATGCATGAAAGAATCAAGGTGCGTTTTTGAGGAAGGAATAACACTATAAGAAAAAGTCACTTTTAAATAATAATAAATAATTTTGATTTACTTCCACAAGTTTCTCACTCCTGACCAAACTGGAATAACTGGGTGAGTTTATAAGCATTTTCTTTTATTTCCCCACAACTTCCCATAAGACCAAGACTTAGAAAATGTCATTTGTTCAATTACTGTAATATGTTGCTTTTAGAGTAATGACTTCTTCCTCACTGAGTGGCCTTTCAGCCCATTTTAGTACAGCAGCATCTTAATAAGAACTTTTGGTAAAGTTTATTATAGTTGCACTTCCACAATGGAACTAATCTGCCTCCAATTAATGTGAATTAACCAATCAGATGCTTCAAAAGCAATGACATCATCATTTTGCCTTTTTAGCAGACTATATTAATTTAAATTAAAACTTTACTCTCTTTATTAATTTCCCAAACATAAGTATTTTTTAAAATCCATAAGCGATAAAACTTTAAGTTTACATTAATTAATTTTGTATAAATAAAAATGCATAAAAATTAATGTTGTTTTTTTGGTTGAAATCATTAATCTTCTTTCTGATAATTTACATAATGCTAGCACTCTGATTTGGCGGCTGTAAAAGTGTTTTAAAGTTCAGTAAAAGTTACGTTTTAAAGCTCTCCCAACTTTCCTTCTAGTGGCAGCAGATTTTATTGTATTCTACATTAGACTTGATCAATAGCTCTCCAGGTTTTCTGAAGGGATTCAGCAGATTTTTCGCTCAATTTCTGTCCGGTCTTTGTACTGCAGCATCGTATTGTGTAGTGAAATAAAAGACACATATAAAGTGGCAGGAACAAAGACACTTAAAATGTCTAGACTCCAGCTTGTAATTTATGCCTTGATTTCAGCCAGTTTAGTAGATGAACTCTCACCTTGCCCAGCCTTTTATGGCTTCTGTGATTTGACGCCTTCGTTCGTCACACACAGAAACATGTACGGTACCAGCTACGTACCGAGACGATGCGCTCTGCCACCCATTTCTTGAAATGGGAATAATCTGAAAGTTAGTTTCCATAAAGCTACGCTTACTTTAAGCATCGACTACAGAGCAGCCGCCAGCTGAGTTGAGTTTCTCCGCTCACCCGTATAGATACACCCGCCGCGCTCTTCACCGCCGTTCGCTCTGAATAACAGCCACCAGGCAGCAGCTCCGGGAGGAGAAAAGCTGCCGTACTCCAGGCATCGCTCCCGTTATTTTATTCATCCCCAAAAAAACAAAACACCCACATTATTATCAATAAATAAAATCCTCATGGGTTGAACTTACAAATTGGATGTTATGGTGCTAACACTTAGCTTTTGTCAACAACTCAGGTGGAAGCGAGAGCGCTGCACAACGCAAATACCGACCCGATCTGAACACGATGCTTTAAATAATAAAACATCACGAAGCTTCGAGGAAGATAAATTTTCTCAACCAGTTTTAATAATTGAGGTACTCCAGTAACTTGAGGAATCATTACAGCTCTATTTTGTTGTGGTTTATTTTTACATATTTGACCAAAATGGTGAATCTACTGTTTCAGTTTCTTTATTAATTATTTTACGTTGACTGTTATTCTGATAACTGCACCTACTGAACAGATTAAAGTTGTTTTTACATGTTTGACCAAACTTGTGAAGCTATAAGTCTGCTGTACTGGTGCAGAGTTATCAAATTAAGTTGTAATATTTTGTATTTTGTTGAAAAATAACAGTTTTAAGTCTTTCTGTTTCACATCGGTATCGGCTGATTCTTACTGACCGTATCAATAATCCAGGGTTTTTTTGCTCTTGCTGTTCCTTTGGTTTTGGACTGCAGGTGAAACACCTGAAGGTTTTTGAGATTGTTTCTCCTTCTTAGTTTGTGTTTTTCCTTCTAGAAAAGGTCATGTCTGGATGTGCGCATCGAGGTCAAGAGTTCATCAAGACGCAACAATCAGAGCAACTACATTTTTACTTAATCCCAACGTGGCAGGGAATTTCACCAACCTGTCAGCTGTTTACAGGCGGTGCGCTCGTCCCGTCGGGATAACGCGGGACTCTATTTAAACACTATCTGCGTGACCTCTTGGTGCACGGCGGCTCCTCGGGGATCTGTGGGATTAACCGGCGCCTCAAAGGTAAGCTGAATCATTATAAACAGCAGCAACGCTTTTGAAAACACCCATAACGGCGCATTAGCATTGAAATGAGGTAGCGCTTTGTCAGGACGAAGTTCTGGGTCACGGAGAGAAACGGCGAATGGCGCCGGAGGGAGCGTCATCGTTTCTAATGTCAATAGATGCCGGCTCGTTTGCAGAGGATTCAGCTGGGGATTCACCCAAAGACTCCTCCTCGTATGCAGTAAAATTTAAAGGTCCACACAAAGCCCGACTTGCATTCTCCATTTCAAGTGACTGTAAAACACCTCAACTCCTCACTTTCTTTTATATAGGCCATTAAAGCTGAAAACCTGTCCAGCTTTTACTCTCTTCCCGCAGTAAAAGCCTTTGGAAATCCAAAAGGCAGGTGCATAAATAATAAGAGAGAACATTGAGTCTGTGGAGGACAGAGCTTTTGTCTTCTGTCAGACATGAGCTGGATTATGCACTCCAGGAAACACTTAAGTGGCAGCTCAGTGACAGAAATCCTGATTTACAGGTAATTAAAATGATGGAGATAAGTCAAAAACCTGGGATATTTTTCTCCCTTTAATGCTTTACTTGACTGAACACCAACAAGCACATATGCAGGAATCAGTCAGACGGAGAATCTAGAGTCAACATGGAGAAGTATTCAAATCTGGCTTAGTTTGACTCTACTAGCTTTCAACGTCACTATAATTCATTTACTCATTCTTCTCTGCCAGGAAGCTCAGTCAGATTGCAGGAGAACATCTCCAAACATACATTTTCAATTTCTGATTTAGAAAACACCATGATGCTGCCACCACCATACGCCACTGTATTAATGTCGATTTTTGCATCCAGACCAAACAAGTTAATCTGGTTTCATCTTCGGCTGCAACTACTTGAGTACATTTTCAGAAATGTTTTCATCCACATTGTAACAGAGCTAAAGGCCCAAAATGTCCCAGGCCTGATGGGCGCTAAACATCGAGAATGGGGGAGAAAAAGTTTCTATACGAGGTTAGCGGTAAAGAAAACAAGAAAGAAAACAACACCACTAACTAAAAGGTCACATTAACTTATGATACTGATGTTAAAACATTCATAATAAACATAAGTTGTGGTAACACTAAAGCATTAGTTGCGATAATGCTAAAGCACAAATCAGTTTCACTAACCCTCTAGCGCTAATCATAAACAGTAGCTAAGCTAACGCTAAAGCATTGCTCCAACATGATGTAGTGGAAGCTGGCTCTAAAGCGCTACAATGCTAACTTTAACCACACAGCTAACTGTCCATAACCAAAACTTCAACACAGACCTCAAAGCTACATGAGTTAGAATTAATCCGGAAAAGCAAATTCAGAGAAATGTTATGTTTGCTAAAAATGATGACAGTTAGCTAAAGTGCTAAACACTACAATTTGGTCCACTATTAGCACATTAGCAGCACAAATTGAGTCTTTTGTGTGGAGTGACAATAAAGTTGAGCTTCTCTTCCAAGTCATTCAGGATTACAAAACTCATAAACTACAAGACAAACATCAAACCATCGTCGTTGTGCGTTTAGAGGTTGAGCTGATGTGTCAGCATTTTCACAGAGGAGTCGCTTCACATGGGTTTAATGTTCTTTCCTTCACACATGATGGACTGAATATGAAAAGTTTAAAGGTTACAATATTTAACCTTAATCCCTGATCATTTAAAGCTCCTTACTTTATGTTTTACGACATATAAAGTCCTGCTGAGCTTGTGGTGTTAACGTGAACTAATGTGGCTGATTTAGATAAATATTTGTGAATACTTGGAGCTGAAGAACTCTGTTTCTGCTGCCTGCAGAAACGCTTGTTGTCCGGTCACACACTTAGCATGAACTCTGAATGAACAACAACAGCGACAGCTTGCCAGGAGCCGCGCAACAGCTGCACGTCTCGTTCGTGAATACAAATACAAAACCGTGTGCCACTTCCAATTAAATCTGAGAGAAGATCTGCTGGAGAACAACTGGGCGAACGCAGATGTGACATGTTTCATCAGAAAATCGAACAAAAAAAAGCAGACGCTCTTTTTATGAGCGCCAGAAAAAGCTGCTTTATAGCCTTTTATCAAGCCTAAGCAGGATCAGATCCTGGAAAACAAATGCTCAACATCGGCAGGTAACGGCAGGAAACAACCCGTCCTTGCCAGATAATGCTCCGTCAAGTTGCTGCAGCCTGCTGATTCCCCTCCCTCAGAGACATTTGTCAGGCGTCTCCGACACGGGGATAATTTCTGCTCCGTGCTCGTACATCACGCTGTAAAGGTGATGAGTACTTTTCTGAAGCCGTCAGCGCTAAATAGCTGTGCTGACATTCCCAATCATGCACATGACATTCACGGAGCGACGAGAAAACTTCCCATCTGTTTACCTGCATGCCGACGTATGCGAGCGGCTTTCCTCACAGGGGACTTTGACTGAAAGATGCTCTTTTGCCAAACAAGACAGCCTGGCATTAGATTATGACGCCTGCTGTGGTAGCTGTCACCAGGCGGCCTCTGCAAATACAGCTTGTTGATTTATGTTGCCTCTCTGCCTGCACTTTGGTCCCAAACCTCTGACATTTATCAGGTTTCTCAACTAAACTGGAGTCCAAAGCAGCTTCTGACACCCGGATAATCGGAGCGGCTTCAATTCAGACTCCACTCTTCATCCTTGTAGAAACTACCTACACTAACTTCAGTAACGTTTTGGAAAAAAAGTCACTTTGTAGATAATTGTAGGTCCTGAAATTGGGATGTAAAAAGAGCAGCCATCTTTGTGGAGAAGGATTACATCACCAATGTCTCTTCATCCAGACAGGGAAGAGATTTATTAAATCAAAGTGAGAAAAGCACATGAGGTGGATTAGCAGAGCTTGCCAACAATTGATGTGTTTATTAGAAATGTGACAAAACTTTGTCTAAATTTCAATAACTGTTTTGCCATTGCAGTGTTCATATTAAACGTGGTTATTGTCACGCCATCATCCTCCAGCTACTTCCTGGTTGTTGATCACGTGACTCATGAAAAAATGTGTTTTCACTGCAGGTTTGTGAAATAAACAAAATTCAAAATGACCCCACAAACACATTTATCCCAACAGCAAAACTTCTTTTATAAATCACATTAAGACAATTTAATTTTGAAATTGTTCAATTATTTTGTTCTTTGAAGGGCAGCTAATGTGGATTAGCATCTCTGTTGCCTGGATTTTGAGCTGATAGCATGTCATGCTAATAGCAGAGGTGTCCAAAGTGTGGCCGGGGGCCGTTTGTGGCCCTCTTAAGGATCTTTAAGAGGGCCACAATGGGGCAAATCTGGCCTGCAGATGAATAACATCTTAAAATAATAAAGTACAAAAAATAGATTCCCGTTTATTAACGAGGTTGTTAATAACCTCGTTAATGTTGGAGTAACTTGAATGAAAAAACTTTTTTCTCAAAAGCAAATCAACCAAAATTTAAAAACTGTTTTTTGTTTAGTTATTGTTCCATTTAATGAAACATAAATTGTTTAGTTTATTACTGAAGAGCTACAATAACACAAAAAAGCATAAAAAGTTTTTGAAATAAAAGTGACTAAAAAGTGTGAAATTTTTTGTGCTTTTTACATAATTTTGACTCATGAGAAAGATTTTGTACACAATTAACATTTAGCAACAGTCTTCAGTCAGAGGCCTACTCAAATTCACTGCAAGACTGACTGCTACACAGCATCACCATCCGCAACACTTTTAATTTCCCTTTGGGTTAAATAAAGTATTTAAATCACATAAAGACGCCCTAGAGGAGCTGGTTTTAAAGTTTTAGAAGCTGGTAGAGTAACAACATATTCCAACGGAGGGAGTTTCTGTGTAGTTTTCCATAAACACGGATGGAGCGCCGCCTCATTGTCTTCTAGTGATTGGGCCTCAGAGGAACAGCAGCATCTCCTGATCTCCAAACAATTTCTATGCAAATCCTACAACTTGATTTGGACCAGGCTGCTGTGTTCGCTGTGCGCCGGCGGCGCCGGTTTAAGGTGCTGCTGACGCCGTGAAGCGCCCGCCTCATATTTCCTGACCTGACAAACTCGCCGTGCGGCTGCAGGGCAATACTTTAACGCGGCCGTGACAAACAGCAACAGGGAGGGGAAGGTCGGCAAAGTAATCGCAAAACTGCGGGGAAATGTTCCTCTGACCCAACGGGCCAGGAAGCCGGGTGCACATATTTCTCTGTCTCTGCATCAAACCCCAGAAGCTGCAAACGTCCATATCCGCGGAGCGCCGAGTTTCTTCACAACATTGCATGAAAATCAAACTATTAATCGAATTAGGATTAGCTTCAAATTAATTCTAATCCAAAAAATTTACTCAAGACTTAGCAGTACTCCAGTAAAAGTAAAATTTAAATTATTCCAAGGCAACTGCATCTACTTTCATTTTTATTTAAATTTGTTATGGCAAACGTGGAATTGAACCAACAACCTTTTAAGGTTTTCAGCTGTAATCCCGCTGACCTTCACTGCAGCCGAACCGACTGAACTAACGAGGAGAAGAGGTTGATTATCGTCGCGGCAGGAAGAGGAGAAAATTAATTTATTGTTTCTAAAAACTAACAAACGAAGCATCAGAAAACAAAGCGTGAAACGTGCAGCGACACAAACACAAATTTTACTCCCAAATCCTGAGCCGCCCTCAGCTGGCAAATTGGATTTTCTCAGAGAAATTATAGAGGAGATTTGGTGACACATTTAACAAACGACACACGCTGCCATGCTGCAAAGTATTTACAGCCTCTTTTAATTATGAGCCTATTAAAACATAAGAGGCTTAACCTTCCTGGTCCCTGGACAGATGCAGCTTTTTACTTTTATTTGCATAACATTGGCTGGGTTGATGCAAATGCTAGAAATAGTGAAAGTTGTGTATTTTGCAATATTTTGTGAAAATGTATTTATCTCGTGATTTGATTCTGTTTCAAGGTTTCCCCCAGAAAACTTCCTAAGTTGGGCGGTAAGGCAGTCGTTCATCCAGCAGCCCGTTGTGTTTTGGAGTTAAAAACATGTTTAAAGTTGACAGGAGTTGATAATCAGGTGTTTTTGGAAGATTAATATCTGAACACCAACTATAAAGTCTTAAAAAATGCAACCATTTTATAAAGACTTTTAAAATGACAAAATAAATAAGCAATGCTCAGGCTGGTGGGGCACAAGTAAAGCCTGGTGGCCCGCCAGGCTTATTAAACACCGAGGGAATCCCTGGACTGTTTATCATTCGTGTTGAATTCTCGTCAAAGTTACATGTTGGTGCTCTTTTGTACATAATTTTTCTGCAAAGAACCAATTTTCAACTGGTAATTTCAAATGTATTCTAAGCCTGGCGGGCCACCAGGCTAAACACTGCTTATTTATGTAAACCTTTTTCAAATGTTTGCATTTTTTAAAACTTTATTGTTGGTGTTCAGGTGTTAATGTTCCAATAACACAAAATTATCAAGTGATATTTTCAAATTTCCTGTCAACTTTAATAATTTTTTAACTCAAAAACCAACTACTAGGCTGAGCAAGTTTTCTGGGGGAAACGTTGGACCGGAAAAAAAAATTAATAAAATTATCTCAAAATGAAAACAATAATCAGTCTGGAAGTTAATTTTTGACACATTCTAAATTTAATTTGCACATATAGGAAGAAAAAAAGGTTTTATCTCTTAAATTTGCATTTTAAGGGCATCATCATCAAAAAAAATTTCATTAATATTTGTATTTTATGACAATTTTAATAAATTCATGAAATAATTCACAGATTTTACAACTTTGTACAAAATTAATTGATCTATTCGATTTAATATAAAAATGCTGAATTTTCACAAAAAAATTAATTACTGAAAATGGTTTTTAAAAGTGTAAAATTGTAGAAAATGTGTTCTTTTTTTATCTGCATATTTTATGAATTTTTTAAATTATCCTTCTCAGTCGAACACAAAGGAAGTTCAGAATAATTATAAGTAAAAACTTGATTACATCAGAAAGAAATAATGAAAATCTGGAATGTAATTATATGAGGAAAGGTGTGAAACTTCATTTTGAATGTTTTCTTTTTGCGTCTCTAAAGCTTTAAATTCATTTATGAATCTGCAGAACGCCCCGAGTTTTCACATGCTGCCATGAAATACATATTTAATGTTTCAAATCCTTTGACATCGACTTTGCTCCAATCAATACAAAACAAAACCTGGAGGTGAATTTCTCCTCATCTTTAATATTAAACGACTCAATCAACAAGAGGACAGTTCAGAGCTGCATTGGCTTCATTTATTATACATTTCTTCTTTACATAAATCGCTTTGAACATTTATTAGCACCAAAATGTGTTTGTATTTACATTCTGTCCATATTTTCTCCACTTTAATTCATCTAAATATAATAATCCAAAACATTAAAGCAATTTAAAAGTTGGCAAATATATAATTTACCAACTCAACAAAAAAACTAAGCTTTTAGTACTTTAATTAAACAAATACAATACTTAGTATTTAGGTCACTCTTTCTTTGGAAATACTTTTTGAGCCAAATTTAACTAATTAATTTGGCTCATTAAAGGCTTGATGTTCTTCCAAACGTTACTGGTAAATATTTTTAACACATCTTGCAAATGATGTTCTTTATCTTTTGATTTGTTGGATTATTTTTCATTCACCCCATAATTATACAGTTTGTGGGTCAAAATTGATGTGGTTTGAATGGAAACATTCAGAAAAACCAAACTAGAAAAATAATAAAACTGATTTCCAGGATGTTACAAACCTTTATAATAAGAACAATAATTTTGCTAATAGCTAAGCTAACACAGAGGTTGATTAGCTACTTTTTTTACTGATCATCTGCCAGAGTTGGAGTTTAGGTCGCCATCTTTATTTTCTAACGGAACCTAAAAATTCCACAGCACATCTACATGTCACGTTTAACAAAGTCAAGCTAGCATAACTGAGCTACTTCCCTCTCTCTCCTGCTTTTATTTTCTTAATTAAAACTTTTTCATGGCCTTTTTATAATTGTTCTTGTGTTGAGAATTAGTAGCAAAGCACTGCCTCCCTTTTTCTTTTATACATCAGGCATACATTTCAGATTTAGCGCGTTTTGTTGACAAATTAGCAGCTAAAACTAATACTAGTCATTGTTAGCGAGCAGCACAGAGATAGGTGGCCATGATGTCACGCTGCTTAGAACAACAGTATAAGATTTTCCTCCTGTCACCTAGCTCTAGATAAAAGTAGCCATTTTTGGAAAGTACATTGCAGGAGCTTGAAGGTTGATTCATTGATGGAATCAGAAAATATCCATCCATTTCCGACCAGAACAATGATCCAAATAAAGACAGAAAATAAAAAATGACAGTCAAAAATCGCATTCCATGACTTTGACGTTCAAAATTATCCAATAAACCTCAATTAAAGCTATTCTGCAAAGAACAGAAGGTAAAAATTCATTTACAGTGATATAAAAAGCTAATTCCCAGTTATCACAACAAGTTGATGCCAGTTGTGTTCGCCAAGTGTGGCATAAAAAGTAACTTTTTCACCCAGGAACAAGTTGGTTTGGATACATTTTCCCCATTGAATACATAAAAAGATTATTACAAAAGCAGATTTTTGTATTTATGCTGCAATTAAAATGTGTTTGATGTGAAACAATTAGGTGAAACACACAAACAGAAGGAATGACAGCAGTGGAAATGCACAGTAGCAGCAACCGGATTGGACACTAGTAATATTTCAGATGAAACACAGTAATTATTAAAGCCAGAGCCTCAAACAGAGCAGAATAATGTGCGAGTTGCCAAGACACTGGAGAGGCTTGGTGAGACAGAGAATGATAAACAGGCTTTATTTGCCATGAGCAGTGAGATAAAGAAACACAGGGAAGAGTGTTTGCAGGGATTTGTTCCAAACACAGAGCTGTGCAGAAAATTAAAGACATTTCACCTTTCTAGTGAAACCTCCAAATCTAAGAAATTCGTGAGGTTTTTATTGGTGGAACATGGAAAAGCTTCAGTTCGCTGCTGAGGAACAGAGTTTTAGTCGTACATGTTTTATTACTTCTATCCAGCATGAGTGATTGTTAGCTTTGATGGAGAATAATCCAGGATTTGTACAGAAACACAATAAATAGTTACATAAATTATGCTTCTAGAAAAATACTTTTACTGCACAAAGTGGGATTTCCTACATTACAAATTGTAAATATTTATATAGCGTATCAGCTGTAAGAATTGGTTTTGAACTACTTACATTTACTGGAGTAATTTCTTACAAAATGCATTTTTGGAGTATTTTTACAATGTTTTACTAGTTTTATTATGAGTACATTTCTATATTTTTTACTCACTGAATGAAAAATAAACATATTCTAACCAAATATTCACCAAACAGAGTTTTTTGTTAAAGTTTCTTCAGTTTTTTATTTGGAAATCAATTTATTTTGATATTTTTTCTGTTACTTACAAAAGGTTTCCCCTAGAAAACTTGCTAAACCTGATGCTACAGCGATCGTTCATCCAGCGGCTCGTCGTGTTTTTGACTTACAAAATGTTTAAAGTTGACAGGAAATTTGAAATTATCCCTTGATAATTATGTGTTGTTGAACACATTGCAACACCAATTGTAAAGTCTTAAAAAATGCAAACATTTTAAAAAGATTTTTTTTAAAAAGCAATGCTAACTCTGGTGGGGCACAAGTAAAGCCTGGTGGCCCGCCAGGCTTATAAAACCCTGCTTATATGAATCATTGTCATTTTAAAGAACCAAAGTTGCCACTTAACTTTTGGTCCATCTGATGATTTAAAAAAAAAAAATTAAATAATTGATTATTTCATCAGTTACTTTTTAGTAAATACTTTTTCAATACTTTTTTACTTTTACTTGAGTAAAAAGTAATGTAGTGCTACTCTTACTTGAGTACAATATTTGGGTACTTTGCCCTCCTGTGGTTGGGAGTAAGAGTCTTCTTCCTTCCACTCAACTTTCTTGCAGTCTTAGTAAGAAAGTAGTTTGTCTGCAGGACTTGTGAACTTGAATAATTTGAGATACAAATTAACCAAGTTTGACATACAGTGAAATTATCTGTTAGCAGATAGTTGCTATGGCAACAGCTCCCATATTAAACTTTGATATGGTTAATTTTAAAATTTACCTGTTTAAAATTGCTTTTAATGTTTAAATCTTCACTTTTTGAGTATTTTTATGTTTTATTTTGAATCCGTTTTTCAGTTGTACTTCTGTAAAGCACTTTGAATATAATTTATAATCATTTTTATTATTCATTCTTATCCAGTAATTTAAATCACCAACACATGAATTAGAGATCAGCCAAAGTTTGATTTGTTTAAATCGACAAGCAACGTTATTGATGTTTTATGCAATCTGCAACTTTACCACTAGAGGTCACTAAATTCTAGATTTTTTTAAAAATATGACTAAAACTGGTAACTTCTTAAAATGAGGTTGAATAATAAAAGAGGTTTAAAAAAAAGAAAATTTGTGTTTTAGATCAGATTTTCTCTCCCCACAGACTTCATGGTTCCCCTGCAGATTTTTGTTTAGCAGCTCCATCATTACAGGAAGCTGTGGAGGTGAAGTACCGCCGTTCCCCTTTAAGTAAAACACATCAGAGCGCGACGCCCTGGTTACTCACCCCGGCATGAGGCAGGCGGAGGTCGGCGACTCGGCGGCGCTCCAACAATCCCAACACTGTTTCTAGAAACGCCGGGCGCCAGGGAACGAGCGAAGTCCACGGAGGAGAGGAGCGTGTTTCATTCACAGTTCCATCGTTCACCCGTGACTCGCCGTCAGGGGACAACGTGGAAACATGCAGCTATGGAGATTCGTTGGGAGCAACGGCTGGCCCACAGAGAGGCCGACGGTGAACTCCATTACACCGAGGTCAGATTGATATGAGAGAGATCCTGAATAGGGATGAGAGGCCTAACACGTTCCTGGAAACTACTCACCTTAAATAAATTCACTTCCCCCCATAATCTCTGGAAATAAAGGTGTAAGTGCATCTTATGTGAGCACAACCATTTTAGCCAATTCCATTCTGAAGAACCCAATAAGGTAAATCAGGTTGCATGGAAAAAGTTGCTGCAGAGTTGGCTAACGTTTAGGGTGCTATCTAGTTCATTTTTCTATAAAGTCCAGTTCATTTGGGGATGTGGACGCACAAGCTAGGTTTGATTCTGACCATAAAAGGAAACACTGGTTCACCAAACCAGTTCGGTTGAAGTGAACTCTGGTTCAGTTCATATCCATATGTGAACAGCAAGTTGACTGGAGACCGCTTCAAAAGCAGGAAGTAGACTACTGCGCAAGGAATTCTGGGTAATTCCAACCAAAACAATTGTGATAGTATAGCGCTAGCAGGAGAAATGACTCGTCTATTAATCTGACGCCACTCCATTTTTGATTTTGTGAAACAGGAAGTTGAGCTCAGCATTTTCTTCCTCAGAGGTTTCATTTGTATTTATTTGGTTCTTGGTGCAGCGCCCCCACAGGCGAGGAAGGGAACAGGTTTCTCCAAATTCACTCCACTTTTGACACAGTGGAGCTGAAAATGTATCAAATGTTTCCATTTCGCTCCCTAACCGACCGAGACTATCAGGTGTGAAAAAAACCCTGCAGTGATTTTAACGTCTAACGTCGACTAATCCTAATCACATGACAAAAAACAAAGAACGATGAAGAACAACGTGAGTTCATCACATAGTTTGAATCAATTTACTCCTTCTTTCAGATGATAAAACCTTAAAGGACACAATATAAGAGCAATAACAAATACTTTGTTTAAAACAGAAAGTTATACAATCCTGGGAATGTCGTTCCAAACACATTCAGAGAAAGTAAGGTGGAAGGAAGACGTATGGCAAAAAGAGGGAACTTTTCTGCTCACAAACCTTATGGAGAAGCTGATTTTACTTTCAAACAGGAAATACGTGTGAATATCAGGTCTTACACTAACCTGACTGAACACCATAGAAGAAGAACATGAGAGACACCAGAACCAAAGCAAACCAGATAAACCAACCTGGGCTTCCTGAAAACCTCACACACTGCAATGATGCAGAAATTCATACAAAAGGCGAGAAAACCAAGTAACTGCATCAGCAGGTCCACAGTTTTCCATTAAAATGTGTTTTTACTGGCCAAGTTCACATAACACACATGTACGCCACTATTATAAATATTAATAAATTTGTGTGATGAATTGAAATGAACCCACTTTTCATTCTGAAATATTTCTCCTAAAATGATGTTTTCACATCACAAACGTCTGTTTCAAGAATTCAAAAGCACTTTAACACAAAATATGTAATTCACGTAAAAGTGTGAGACGTCCTCAAGAAGCTATTCGCCGCCACCGCTGGTAGTTAAATGCAGCTGGCAGCACTTAACCTACCTGCTGGCAAAAAGCGTTTGCAATTAGAGAGGAATGTCCTCTAGGTGCCATTTCTCTGCTCCGCAGGAAGCCGCTGAACCACTTCTGATTGTCTGAGTCGCTTCCCAAAATGCACAAAATTGTAAATGACTTACAGAACATAAAAAGATATTTTATTTTCCCTGCAGGGATTCAACCCCACAACAGAACGGATCATGTCGGAACACAGTTTTCATCATTTTGAGTAATTTCCCGCCTCTCCAGGTGCTCAGGGTGGAGCTGGAACAAACCACAAACATGGAGACACTTTTTGATCCGACACAAAACAGCTTCCAACCCGCAACAACAGTTCAAGAATGGCATCACTTTTGTTTTTCAGCGGCGACAGTTGATCCAGACACTTTATTTCTACATGAATTGTTTCATTAACTTTCTGTTGCCAATATCTTCTCCAACATGCTGAACTCGTTGAGAAAATACTGAATTAAATACATAAAAAATCTTGGGACTGAGAAGGCAAGTCTTTGATGACTAATCTGATTTATTAAAACAAGTCTCAAGTATTTCTTTTATAAGTTAGAGTGGAAACTTAGTTATTTTGAAGAGGACATTCAGTAGCTGATAGTCTGGTACCAAACTCACAACATTTGTTACATTTTCAGCTGGTTTGGGTTCACATTCACACAGCATTGAGTCAAACGATCCACACTAACAGAACCAGCTGTTCCCCTCCTCGCCTGTGGGGGCGCTGCACCAAGGGAATCGACATAAACCTCCGAAGAAGACCAGAGCAACTTTCTGCTTCACAAATGTAAACAACAATGAAGCTGTGAGAGATTTTAGGGGTTGTAGGATTTCTCCATTAATATACGTTACTAGTTTGGACGTTAGCCGTTAATGCTAGCAACAATCCTGCAGGCGGCCATTACTGGGAGTCACTGAGTCATGTCCATAAAACCAGACTGAATGAGCAGAAATCTACCTCTAAAATGTTCGAAATGATCTCATTTGTTACTGATTCCTATAAAATATAGATTAAATAAAAGCTGAGGAAATTAGAAAACTCAGACGTTTTGCTGCACAGATTTGTGACACTTTTCTGAATATTAATAATTATTATGGCATTTAGATGCACAACTTTATGGACACATTCATTCGTGGCTGTTTTCATGTTTATTGCGCTGTTCATATTACTCTCGTTGTTTGCAGTTGTCCTGAAGGAACCTCGATGTAATTCACAGCTAATATACATTACACTGACATTAACAGAGACACAGCGGGACGGATCATCCAGGAAATGATGGACCTGGAACTAAAACTAAACGGATGTCAGACAAATTCTGGGTTTATGTCTGCTTATTTCCAAGCACAACAACTGCAACCTGCGACTCGTTACATTTGCAAGCGACTTTATATTGCAACTCTAAATAGTTTCTGTTTTTCCTGCAAAACGGTGATAAAATAAAATAAAATCACAAAAGAAAATAGTAACGCACAGTGGTTCCAGTAAGTAACTGTAGTCTGATTACTGGATTTGAAATAGCAACAAGTTTTAATACTCCTTACTGAGAAAAGTGATCCAATACGATGAATCCCGTCTCCAAACCACAAGCCTGATGTGGTTTGATTCATATTTAGTTTTTAATAAATTAAATCATCATTGGAAATCTGCTTTCTCTATTCATTCATGTTTTTATCGTTTGATATTTAATTATGTCCCAAATCCCAGCTGAATTTATACTTTGTAGTATTTAGAGATGCATTATTTTCTATCTGTAATAAAGCACATTACACCAGTGAGACAAACAGCTGCAGCTAATAAAGACCGTCGATGTTCTGGGTGGAGTAAATAACACAGTAGCATATGGTCAGAGTCTTTCTGCCAGCAAAACAGTGTATTGATTAGAAATGTTTACATTATGCAGTTCAGACATCTTCTATTTTAGAGATGTAAACATGTCGATATTGTTCATCGCACCAATTTTCTGCCAGGCTGCACGGTCAAAGTTCAACTGAACATTTCTCTGCCTTCACATCTGAGTCTGGTTAAGCCTTAATGGCAGTGACAGCTTCATCCAGGATTTAATTCCCCTGAGACGAAGAAACTTAAAAAACACGATGACTGTCATGATGGTTTCTGCTCCTATAAACATCCTGATTCATACAGCAGCAGGGAAGGCGAGTCTGATGAAGGAGAAGTACTTTTTAATGCTTTAGGACTTAGAAAAAGAGGAAAATTCATGTTAAGTTAAAGTGAAGGAGGAGCACAATGGTACAAATAACGGATCCAACCTCTCTGGACAATTGGACTGTATATTTTAACAAACCAACAACACCAACAGCTGAGAAACAACAAACAGCTTCATGTTGTCAAGACAGAGTAAAAATGACAGAGAACATGCAGAAACACCAACCAGGACTCCAACAACCAGCTGGTTAAAGATGCTAACAATACAAGCAACCAGAAATACCGTCACGACTCAAACGTTTAGCATCTCCAACACTAATTATATAGTTTGAAATTCCTTAAACTGAACCTCAATCCAAACACTGAACTGTGTGAGTGAAAACGTTCTCCAGTTAAACACAAACAAAAGTGAGGTTATTATCTTTGGACCAAAAAATTAAACAATCTAGCTTCAGTTAGAAACTAGCAATCAGGCCAACAATGAGACCTGAACCCTCACAGTCACATAAAGACAGTTCTCTGGTCTCCTGGTTCTGGTCTCCTGGTTCTGGTTCTGGATCGACAGAGACGCAGCACTCAGCTTCTGTTCACCACAAATGTTTACAGTTGATTCTAAATGGATCATTGATCAACATCTATGATGTGTATTGATGATTTTAACAATGGCACTTGAGAAACTGTGATGTTTGCTGTCAGTTTTCATATTTGCTGACTGTGTTTATAAATGACCATTGTCGCCATCGTAGCCGACTTTTTAATGCACAATATCTTCAATTTGAAAAGTTTTCCTGCAGGAATTACAACGAAGGTGATTTAAACGTTCATCCAGAACACCATCAGAAACCACGTCTGCTGCAGACTATTTGTTTACTCCTGCTCTGCTTGGCTGTGATCCGATCAGCAGAACGGCCTGAGTGTAGCATCGGCCTCGCAGGCATTCATCATGTGTTGTCGGCAGGTCAAGTTCACCGTCTTTCTGATGGACGTTTGAGGTCCAGGTCTGTACATCACCTCCAGGTCTATACATCAACTGCAGGTGCCTCATCTTGTTTGAAAATGAAAGTCTTTATTATTGATTTTGGCTCAGACTGTACATCCGTCTCCAATTTGAACTCCATCCGTCTTTGTCTAAAGCTCACTATATTAAGTCAACTATCAATCTCCAGGCTTCGCTCACGGTCTGGATGTGTGGGTGGCTCACTGAGAATGATACATTACTTTTTTCACCTACTGTTTTTAAACCTTTCTTTTCCATTGGCAAAAGAAAAACTGTAACAGACTCCATGCTTACACTTGGGGTTGTCTTTGGATTTTATATTCACGATTCTCTACAGGTTGCAACGACTTTTCTAGGATTTAAAATAAATCACAAAGTATTTGTGATTTACTTCCACTCTTTTCATTCCTTTTATGTTTGTCAGAAATCCAGGACAATCAAGGACTAACCTGCAAAACTCTGCTGAGAAAGCAAATAGGAAAATACTTTATTTCATAAGTAGCAGCAGTAGTGAAGGTCAGAAATGTTTCCTTTTTTCTGCCCACTTTACTCATCTAAATGTTTTGTTAACGTTAAAGCAAAATCTAAAACTTTGGAGGATAAAAGCTCCAAACAAGAGAGGCAATGTCCAAATGACCTTTATCCTGTTCGATGCACTCTGAAGGATATAATCCGAGCTGCTAATGTGGAAGAGCAAACATTCAAGGATATGCAACAAATACCTAAAGAAAAAATTGATTTCACTAGACACAGCCAGAACTGATCACTGCCAGATCTGTAGAGTCCAGAGATTGTTTGAGAGGATCTGTCTGAGAACATAATGTATATCAACTGTTAGTATGCTTTAGTCCAGAAATTCTGAACCACAGGGCTGCGGCCCACTTTTGGACCGCCAGCGGCACCTAGAGGTCCACAAGAAACTCACAGGTTTTTACCTGTGGGCTGAGGTACAGTAACGTTTGCAGAAACCAGAGATATTCTTATCATAATTCAGGTACTCAGTTGCAATATAAGTTCCCACCACTTGGTGGCAGTAATGTGCCACTCAGTTGTTTAACGAGCTCTAATGAGCAGAAGAACAAGACAGCCGCTAGGCTACAATGAACGGTAATGGAGAGGTATTTCATGCCGAAATACTTCCTCTACCATCACTGAATTCAGACGTTTACTTGCTGCTGCCCCCTAGTGGATATAGAGCGTTACAGCTATGGTCACCTATTATAATAATTGAAAAAATGATTGCCTAAACATGCAAATCTCACCTTTGGTTTCAATGGAAACAGCAGCTCAGAGTTCAGAGCTCTGAGCTTTGAGAAGACAACAGCACGGCAAACGATAGAAGCTAAACTGTTTCTGATTGAACTAACCAAAAATTCAGCTTTGGATTCAAATCCAGCTGTTCTAACATGCTGGAACATGGTTCCTTTAAAGCTCTGATCTCACTTGTATCTCACATGGGATGATAAAAGTCAACACAGACATGGTGACGTCATAGAAATGTAAGCCAGAATGCTTCACAGCAACAGGCTTTATGAGCTACATTTACACAAATATTGCCCTGGTGTTTTATACAGAATTAAAAAGACTTCTTTATCAGCAGCGGAGAGGTCCGATGAGTTGAGTGTGACTTCTTTTTTTCAAACAGCGCCAGGCACTGATGATTGGATATTTGCTCATTTTGGATAGCTGCACAAATTATTACAAAAAAGTCCAACAAGTTTCTCTTCTACGGTGTTTACTGACAGTTTATTACCACCATTCAATTCAACTCAATACTTTTACGATAAAAAGGACAAAGACTTTTTCACAACACTTTAAAAAACCTGCCTTTTAAAATTTTCTATCATTTATTACAGGTAACAATCAGGGAATTTTATTATTACAGAAATAACCATAAGAATAAGTGTCTGTTCTGTTATAAATACTAATTTAGTCACCTGGTAATTAATTAGACGCCACATGCCAGGTGATTTCACTGGTATGGGTTTAATTAAGACTCCTTGTCAAAGCAACAGATGTGTGCAAACACCCTGTTCATAATAAAGTAGTTAGGGAAGAATTAGACAAGAGTGTTTCTTCCTGTGCCAGAGGAACTAGCACAGCTGATTCCACACCCAGGGTAAGATATTTACATCTAAACTGGCTCAGAGTTCTGATATTCCCAGTTGCCGATGCTGCAAGTTTTGCATGGATTTTTAAAAAATACTACATTTTACCAATGGTTTAAAGAAAAACTCATCAAAACAGAAAATATGATCTACAATTATATACAAGTATGAAAATGGTTCAACAGTCCTAAATGTACAGTCAGAGCTATAGAGGAATTGTTTAACTCAAAGAACATTCATGTATTAAAATGACCTAGTCAAAGGCCAGACCTGAATTCAAATAAAAACTGATGATATCCACAGACTCTCGCCATCGAATCTGACACATAAAATCCAGACGCTCACACCGAAGGGCATTTTAGAGAAATCTTTTTAGTTCTTCTTATTTTGAGCTTCTTTAAATAAGAGTCATAAATCCAGATGTGCTGCACCTAGCTCAACGTTTACACTCGTAAATGAAAATGAGTGCAAACAGATGTGCAATTGTACAACTGTACATCTTTGAATAGCAGAAGTGGAACCTCCTTCACAACCAACAATAACGCAGCAAGTGGTTTCTGGACGGTAAGTCAACAACAGAACACTTGTCTTTTCCAGCAGCCATTGTACAGTGCATAAATCCAGCTGACCAAACGTACTGGAGTTCTGTCATGTTGGACGTTAATCGTCTAACCCACATGCAGAACACAAACAGGAGGTGAGGAATCAGATTAATAAGTTTTATTGTTGAACAGATCGAAAATGAGTTGTCTCTTATCCTACTGGATCCGGAACGCCAGCGATCTGAGGACTGGGGAGATGACAGGTAAGCGGGTTATCTGATTATTGGAGGAGGAGTAACGGAACGGGCTTACTGAATGAGATGAGGTCAGCCAGACAGGGAGGGAAAAGGTTGGACGCTGGAGTCTGGGTCCTGATGGCTAAAAGCCTCGGCCGGTGCCAAGGAGGCGCGGCCGGGAGGGCGGGCAGACAGTCGGGCCGTCGTCGATCAAGCTCCACGAGGGATTTCTATGGGATGATCAGAGGAGAAAACGAATCAAGTTAGGAGATATTTTGGATAAACTCTCAGAGATCAAAAACTCAGAGGGGCTCAGGGTACCAAACAGGTAAAACACTCCGCGCGGAGAAACGGTCAGCCGCTCCTCTTAAGCTGTTGCAGATGGGGCTGATAACGCACAGGTGCGTGGAAACGCCCTCCTGTAGATGCCGTCTCGTGGCTCCCCTGGTGGAAAAACAGCTCCCTACGAGTGCAAAAACTCCAGCATCCAACAGTACCCCCCTAACGGCCGCCACCCGGCCCAAACCGACCAGAAGGCAAGGAAGACCGGTTTTCGGTGATCAGAGCGGATCCAGGATGAACGAACCCGGCACCCAAGAACGGTCCTCCGGGCCATAGCCCTCCCAGTCGACGAGGTACTGCCACCCACGACCTCGCCGACGGGAGTCCACGACCCGCCGGACAGTGTAGGCAGGGTGCCCATCCACATCTCGGGAGGGGGGGGGGGAGTCGGGAGGGGGGCAAAAGGCACTGGTCCGAACTGGTTTAACTTGGGAAACGTGGAATGTGGGGTGAACACGCATGGAGGAAGGCAGGCGAAGACGGACAGCTGTGGGACTGATTACAGAGTCAATCTCATATGGGCCGATGTACCTGGGGGAGAGTTTCTTAGACATTGCCTTCAAAGGAATGTCACGAGTGGAGAGCCAAACCTTTTGTCCGGGGCTGTAATGAGGGGCGGGAACTCTCCTCCGGTCGGCGAAGCGGCGATTTTGTTCTGCGGTGCGATTCAAAGCGGAAATGGTCATCTGCCAGATCTTTTTACAGCGGCGGATGTGATGTTGAACAGAGGTGACAGCTATCTCCCCCTCATCAGCCTGGAAGAGAGGAGGTTGGTAACCTAAAGCGGCCTCAAAGGGCGAGAAGCCCGTGGCTGTAGATACGTGCGTGTTGTGGGCGTATTCAACCCAGGGCAGGAACTGGCTCCAGTCAGATGGATTGGTGGATGTTAGGCACCTCAGGGTTGATTCGAGCTCTTGGTTCATCCTCTCAGTCTGCCCATTAGATTGGGGATGATATCCAGAAGTTAAGGTGGGTTTAGCATTAAGTGCTGAGCAGAAGTGTCTCCAAACCTGTGACGTGAACTGGGGGCCACGATCTGATAGGATCTCCGAGGAATGCCGTGGAGTCGGAATACATGTTTAACAAGAAGTTGTGCCGTCTGGAAAGCCGTGGGAGTTTTCTGAGAGGGATGAGATGGCAGGATTTAGAAAACGATCTATCACAGTGAGAATGGTGGTCATACCTCTGGAGACTGGAAGTCCGGTGACAAAATCCACGGCGATGTGCGACCAAGGCGTCCTGGGCGGGTAAAGGTTGGAGAAGACCGGCTGGCGGTTGATGAGTGGGCTTATTTCTGGCACAGATGGGACAGGCGAGGACGTATTCCCTAACATCCTTGTGTAAAGAAGGCCACCAGAAGCGACGATTTAAGAGAGCTGTGGTACGACTGATCCCGGGTGAGCGGCAAACTTTGCAGTATGTAACCAATGGATGAGGCGGCACGGATAGAAGTGGGAGCGAAGGTGCGATTAGCGGGACCAGTGCCGGGATCAGGTTCGGTTTGCTGGGCGTGATTTAATTATATCTTCCATCTCCCAGGTAACAGAGGCAACAGTGCAGCTGGGTGGAAGAATGGTGGAGGGAGTCTTACCAGAGTCGTCCAGGAGAGTACAACCTGGACAGCGATCTGGTTTAATATTTCTGGAACCGCGAAAAGAAATTGACAGGTTAAACCTAGAAAAGAACAACGACCAGCGAGACTGACGGGATTGAGTCGTTTAGCGGACTGGAGGTAAGCCAAGTTTTATGATCAGTCCAGACTAGTACTGGGTGTTCTGCTCCCTCCAGCCAATGCCGCCACCTCTAGCGCCAACTTGATGGCTAGCAACTCACGATCACCCACATCGTAGTTTCGTTCAGCAGGAGAAAGTCTGAAAAAAAATGCGCACGGGTGAGTCTTGTTGTCAACATTGGAGAATTGAGAAAGTACGGCTCCAACTCCCGTTTCAGAGGCGTCCACCTCCACAATAAACTGTTTAGCAGAATCGGGTTGAATGAGAACCGGAGCCTGAGCGAAAAGTGATTTGAGGTGGAGAAAAGCCTTTTCAGCCTCGGGTGTCCATTCGAACGGCGTTTTGGTGGAAGTGAGAGCTGTGAGGGGCAAGGCTGTTTGGCTGTAGTTTCGGATAAAACGTCTATAGAAATTAGCAAAGCCCAAGAACCTCTGTAACTGTTTGCGGGTCTGCGGCTCTGGCCATTCCAACACCGCTTTGATCTTTTCCGTTGTTGGCCTTATCTGCCCGCCCTCGAGTATGAATCCAAGAAACGTCACTGATGTTTGGTTGAACTCGCACTTTTCGGCCTTAACAAAAAGTTTATTTTCTAAAAGGCGTTGAAGAACCATACGGACATGCTTCTTGTGTTCTGCAATGTTCTTGGAAAAAATGAGAATATCATCGAGATAAACAAAGACGAAAATGTTAAGAAAATCTCGGAGAACATCATTAACTAGAGCCTGAAAAAACGCTGGGGCGTTGGATAAACCAAAAGGCATAACTAAATACTCGAAGTGCCCTAAAGGGGTCTTGAAAGCGGTTTTCCATTCGTCCCCCTGGCGGATGCGCAGCAGGTGATAAGCATTCCGTAGGTCGAGTTTAGAAAAAACCGTGGCGCCGTGAACAGGTTCTAGAGCGGATGACAGAAGAGGTAATGGATATTTGTTTTTTACTGTAATCTGGTTCAACCCCCGGTAATCAATGCAGGGCCTTAATGATCCATCCTTCTTTCCCACGAAAAAAAATCCAGCTCCCAAAGGAGAGGATGAGGGGCGAATGATGCCTGCAGCCAAGGAGTCCTTAATGTAAGTCTCCATGGCTTCTCGTTCGAGACGGGAGATATTATAGAGGCGGCTGGAGGGTAATGGAGCTCCGGGGAGGAGCTCTATAGCGCAGTCGTATGGTCGATGGGGGGGAAGTGAAAGCGCTTTAGCCTTACTGAAAACGGGTGCTAAATCTTGATATTCCGCAGGGATTAGGGACAAATCGAGGGTCAACCTCCTGAGTAACTGCCGGTGGTGAACTTGGAGGCACTGCAGAGCGGAGACAATCCGAGTGACAACGGAGAGACCAGGATTCGAT
This sequence comes from Gambusia affinis, assembly GCF_019740435.1. Classification (NCBI taxonomy): domain Eukaryota; kingdom Metazoa; phylum Chordata; class Actinopteri; order Cyprinodontiformes; family Poeciliidae; genus Gambusia; species Gambusia affinis. The sequence continues at coordinate 3,928,080 of NC_057891.1, read as the reverse complement.
ATGCGAATCTGCCCAGTTTATATAAGGGTTATGTTTCTGAAGCCACTCGAACCCCAGGACAATAGTAGCGGTTGCTGACGGGAAGACGAAGAAGGAAATTAGTTCACTGTGGTTACCCGAAATGACCAATTGCAGAGGCTTAGTTTTGTGGGTTATCTGGGGCAGAGCCTTACCATCCAGGGCGGTGACGCGGAGAGGAACCGGAAGCGGGGTGGTTTCGATTGCCATCTGTTTAACTAAGGTGGAATCTATGAGGTTTTGTTCGCACCCAGAATCTATGAGTACGGAAAAACTCAGAGAATCATTTTCCACAAACAGAGTGGCAGGGAGAAGTAGTCGAGGAGAAATTTTCTTTTCTTGTTTTAACTGGCCCGCCAGCCTCCTCTCATCTACTGGCGGGCCTGGGCTTTTGCCCGACTAGGACAGGCAGCAATGTAATGGCCTGGCGACCCACAGTACAGACACAGATGGGAACTTATCCTCTTCTGCCGTTCCTCAGGAGTTAGTCTAGCTCGCCCAAGCTGCATGGGTTCAGGCTCAGACTGAGTCTGTGAGGGAAACGGAGGTTGAGATAATTGTGACACTGGGGAGAGAGCAACCCTTACAGGTGGATTCTTCCTGGTCCTTTCCTTATTACGATCCCTCATGCGGTTGTCTAAACGGATAGCGAGGGAAATTAAATCATTCAGAGTCTTAGGTTCATCTGTGGTTGCTAGCTCGTCTTTTAGTGGTTCATTAAGGGCATGAAAAAACATGCTTTTCAAAGCCGGTTCATTCCATCCAGATGCGGCTGCCCTGATCCTGAAATCTACAGCAAAGTCTGCCACAGATCTTGGCCCTTGTTTAACTGACCATAGATTTCTAGAACTGGATGTGTTATCGGGTTCCTGACAAAAAGTCTGTTTAAACTCCACCAGGAACTCGTCAAACGAGCAGCCAAAGTTGGTTGGATCCTTAAATCTAGCCTCTGCCCAATCCAGTGCTCTCCCTGACAGATGAGATATGATGTAGGAAATTTTTACTCCATCATGTGCAAAACTCCGTGGAGAGTTATTAAAAGTTAGGGAGCACTGTAGAAGGAATCCCCCACAACGATTGATCTCACCTGAGTATTTCTCTGGGTTCGGTGGGCGAAACTCAGAAAACCCGGGATGGACATGAGGTGCTGGATCTGGAGCCGGGTTAGGAGCAGGAACTGGATCTGGAGCTGGGGCGGAATCTGCAGCAGCGCCCTGCTGAAGAGCCCTTTGTAAAAGGCTAGCCAGGTGGTCCAAACGCTGGTTGGTTTCATTCTGCTGGCTGCCAAGAACCCTTAAAGCTGCATCATGTGATTGAATGAGTGAATTTTGTTCCACTAATGTTCTCCTGAGTGCTTCTGCTGGGTCAGTATTCTGGCCGGAGTGTTCTGTCATGTTGGACGTTAATCGTCTAACCCACATGCAGAACACAAACAGGAGGTGAGGAATCAGATTAATAAGTTTTATTGTTGAACAGATCGAAAATGAGTTGTCTCTTATCCTACTGGATCCGGAACGCCAGCGATCTGAGGACTGGGGAGATGACAGGTAAGCGGGTTATCTGATTATTGGAGGAGGAGTAACGGAACGGGCTTACTGAATGAGATGAGGTCAGCCAGACAGGGAGGGAAAAGGTTGGACGCTGGAGTCTGGGTCCTGATGGCTAAAAGCCTCGGCCGGTGCCAAGGGAGGCGCGTCGGAGGGCGGGCAGACAGTCGGGCCGTCGTCGATCAAGCTCCACGAGGGGATTTCTATGGGATGATCAGAGGAGAAAAACGAATCAAGTTAGGAGATATTTTGGATAAACTCTCAGAGATCAAAAAACTCAGAGGGGCTCAGGGTACCAAACAGGTAAAACACTCCGGCGCGGAGAAACGGTCAGCCGCTCCTCTTAAGCTGTTGCAGATGGGGCTGATAACGCACAGGTGCGTGGAAACGCCCTCCTGTAGATGCCGTCTCGTGGCTCCCCCTGGTGGAAAAAACAGCTCCCTACGAGTGCAAAAAACTCCAGCATCCAACAAGTTCAGCTTGGGTTGCTAGGTAACGACTCTGGGCTCTGGTATGGTTGCTGGGTAGCGGCGCATCATTTCTCATCATTTTCCAGACTTCAAAAAAAATTAACTAGTTTCCAAAAAACAAATGGGAGTTTGTTTTTTAAGCAGTTGGACTGTTTTTAGAAGCAGTGAAAACCCAAATGGAAGAACAAAATGTGAAATTTTGCACATTTTAATATAAAACCTTTAAATATACAAACACTACATAATGCTTCCTTGAGCCATTAGCATGCTTTCAGCTCTTTATTTCTTTCATAAGAAGCAAATTTCTCTCTTGATGAATGTTGATTATGTGCCTCCTGTAAAGGTTCCCTAAAGACATCTGGGCCGTTTCGCTTCACCAGAAAATGTACAAAACCTGGCAAAAGTTGTTCTAATGTCACCAATACATTTACAAACTAAAGGAGCCCCTCATGTCCGGTCCGGCTTGTTTACCTTCTGTGAATATTGATGAGCCAGGGATTCTTCCCGCTCACAGGGCCCGGCAGTAATTTGTCAAGAGATTCCCCATCAGCGTTTGGAGCAAGGCGGCCATTATTGCTTCTGTCGTTCAATCAGTTCTCTTCTTTCCGCTCATTTCAACACTTCCCTGCTTTGAAACTCTCTGTAATTACATCCCAGGTGGTTCTGGCTGCACACACCTCCATCTCGTGGAGGGATTTCGCCGTTGCCAAGGGCACGGAGATGAAGACAGAGGCAGGAGGAAGAGGACGCCCCTGACTCTTCTTGTGACAGCATCTCGTCCAAAACGTCTCCAACAAACGGCTTTGAGGGATTAATATCATCAAGCGATTGAAAGGGATCATCTTTTCCTTTTGTTTATGAGTGCACCCCACCTTTCCTCTTTATTCTCCGTCTTTATTTAAGGCGTTGGGAGTTAATGGAATTGTTGTGATGGTGATGTATGGCCGATTGTGTGAGCAGACAGATGGGGGAAATGTAATTACGGATGTTTCATGGCTTCAGGGAGAAAAGAAAACTTGTCACAAAGGAGAGTTCAGGGGAAAGGGACAGCGCCATTCGTCATGTGAGGACGACAGCGAGAGAAAATTAAATCAAGAGTTTTTACATAAACAGATTTTTCTTAAAACTGTTTCACTCATAACAACTAAAAAAGCATTGGCCGTTAAAAACTCAAAGAGCTGCAAAGTTTAAATTCAAAAAGTCATTGAAAAGTTTCCAAAAACTTCACTTTCATGTTGAGCTCTAGACTTTAAACATGAATAGTTTCTACATTTGTAAATAAATCTGACATATCCTCACATCATTGTGCAAATAGAAATACATTTAGTCATTTAACCGACTTAAAATAAGTCAGATTGGACACAAAAATATATCTACTTTATTTTTGCTTCTTTTCCAACACATTTGAACGTATAGTGAGTAAAATCTGTGAAATAAAGCTCATTATATTTTCATTTATTAAACAGAAATATGTTCTGTCATCGTTACAAACCAAGAAACATTTTGGATAATTTATTGTACAAAGAAAAAAAACATCGTCACCCCCTGCACTTAATAACTATCTGTGACAACAACAGATGAACTGATCCATTTTTGTCACTCCTGATAACGATATATTGAGGTTTAATCCAGCACAATTAAACACAACAATAGTGTCTGATGTTTGGTTAAACATGTAAAAATAAACTGCAACAAATCTCCTTTCAAATGGTTCAGAAAATATGAGAGGTAATTATAAATATAATGTACAATAAGTAATACAGTGTATCTCATTTTTATGAGAAAATTTCTAGTTTTAAGAAGACAGCTTATCATTTTAAGAAAATATAAAATTATAAAAATATTCTCCACTGACAGATAAAAAGTAGATATTGTCTCCTTTTCCTCGAGACAATATCTAAAACTCCCAAGAGGTTTTGCTATTTAACTGATGATTTCACGTATAACAAGTTTTTAAATCTCACCATGACAAGAAAGTTTCCTTCTTTAAATGAAAAACTACTTTTTACCAATATTGTCGACTGTATGCTTCAATTTCCTTCCCATAGAAAGTATCCCTGGTTCAACACTTTGGCAGAGCTGAACTCTGTGAACTCTTTGTTTTTCTTTCACGATCAGTGATCAAATTACCAGAAATATACCATAATACTTCAGAATAAAGTTGTAGAATCTCCTAAAAGTTTTACACATGCAGCCCAAGTAGCTGAAAGCAGGAAGTGACCTGGCGCGGCTGAAGAGCAGAGAGAAAGACTCTGAAATGAGGAAACACGGCTGGGGTCATTACCCTGGATCTCTGAATCTGTGGGAAAGTAACGTTCCACTGATCTGGTGTCGACCACAACACCGACACAACTCTATTCCTCCTTTTCTATCCTTTCCTTCACATCAGTTTGTTGGTATCCCACCATCTGTTCATAACCTTTCACAGGACCAGATGCTGCAAATCACATCTTCTCTAAGAGCTTAACGTCTATTTTCTATCCTTTAAGGTGGTTTGGTCCTTAACATGTTCATTTCTGTGCCGTTTGGCTGACAGCAAAAATAATTAGTCAACACTTTGAATAATAGTGATGGTGATAAAAGCTGTGAACAAGCTAAAACCAACACTGAATTTGTCTGTGTATGGTTGACTAAGACCGAATGTATTTCATCCCTCTGGGCTCTGAGGCTCACTGCTGTACTGAAAATAATTAAAACCGCATCGGTGACTGACACCGGCGTAATGAATGGATTTTTTTTCCCATTAATACCAACAAACACACAGTACAGTGTTTTATTTTCACTCTATCAAATAAATCCAGCTGCAGTAAATATTCTGTAGAGGTGTGCAGTTTCCAAGGAGACGCATATCACAGGTTTCTAAACTAAATCAATAACAGCGTAATGGGATAAACAAGATTGTTTTGACTCTGATATTTAGAGCTTTTCTTTGTCTGAATAAGAGTTTTAATATGATTAAAATTATTATTTGGTAAATAAATGGAAACAGGATCTGAGATGGACTAAATATAACATAATAGCACTGTATATATTAAGTCCTGTTCAAGGTTCATCTTCATTGGAATATTATTATTGTAACGGCGTCTTCACAGGTCTGTCCAACAAATCAATCAAACAGCTGCAGCTGATCCAGAATGCTGCTGCTCATGTTCTCACTAAAACCAGGAAGATAGAGCACATAACACCAGTTTTAAAGTCTCTCCACTGGCTCCCTGAAGCTCAAAGAATAGACTTTAAAATACTGTTGTTAGTTTATAAATCACTGAATGGTTTAGCGCCACAATACATTAAAGATTTGCTGCTGTTGTATCAACCTTCCAGAACTCTCAGGTCTTCTGGTTCTGGTTCTGGTTCTGCTCTGCATCCCCAGAACCAGAACCAAACAAGGAGAAGCGGCATTAACATCTATGCACCACAAATCTGGAACAAACTTCCAGAAAACTGTAAAACAGCCGAAACACTGACTTCCTTTAAATCTCAACTAAAAACCCACTTGTTTAGAGTTGGATTTGAAACGTAATCAATTGCAAATTTATTGATGGAATCTGACTTGATGTTCTGTTTTTATTATTGATTCTATGTTGCATTGTGTTTCTGTGTTTGATTTGATGTAAAGCACTTTGAAATGCCTTGCTGCTGAAATGTGCTATACAAATAAAATTTGATTGATTGATTGATATTCCTGGTCTAAGGCTTATTTTCAGGTCTTGGTCACGACTCATTTCTCAAATACCTCGGCTTGTTTATCATCTGTTCATGTAATTATAGTTCATTCATATCACTTGCCTGCTTTGTGTGCTGCATCCTTTTTACCTATTCTATCAGAGTACTTGTGTGTGGTCTTGCATCTTTTCTCCATTTGAAACCTTCACATCCACTAACACTGACATAAAACTAATTTGCAATGAAAAACTAGAAGTAAATATGTCAACCAGCGCTGATGTATTAATGAGAGTTATTGAAGCATTTTTCATTTTTCTCTCAAAGTGGTGAAAAAAAATCTTTTTCTTTTTTTTACACATTCAAGATATTTCATCTGGCAGGAGCTTTCATGGAGATATAAAGATATGATACAAAGAGGTGCTATTTCTTTGCAATATTATGACACGCTCATGAAGAATTTATAGAGAATGTTATGAATGCTGTGAATAGTAAATACTGCAGCAGTGCCAAGCCACAGTGGGAGAAAAAGCTGTCCTTATTAGCTGGATGATCTGGGCTCAGTCTCTTCTGCTGGCAGGGTTTAGTCCTGCTGAAGGGTCCCTAAGCAAGATGGAGAATCTTCATCACTGCACTCAATGACTTGCCAATTAAATCCCCCATGAAAATGTGTAAACACGTGATTTGAGATTGTCTGCAGAAGCTCCAGTGGCTGTTTTTTTTTTTTGTCCTTGTCCAGCCGAGCGCCTCTTGATGGATCTGCATTTAACCTCACTCGACTCTACATTTTCACAAAGCGCGGGTAAAGAGGGATCAATGAGGCTCTTCATGTAGATGGTTCATCGGCCAGTTGGAGTAAATGGAGCACAGAGAGCTGGCCACGTGTGGCGGCCCCCGTAAGATAGATGAGAAACGAAAAACCTCGCCATCATTTCAGCTCTATCATCTTCAGCCCTCAGTCACTTTGCCAAGAAAACTACAGGGACGTGACTTCAGCGGCTAAGCAGCTTTGTGCCATCAATGCACACTCCGAGGGAACAAAGCGGCACCAGCAAGCCAAGAGTCAGTGAACTTTAAGAGGGAAAATACAGCTTGGAGCTCATTCTGTCGATTTAAAGCAAAGAAGGGATAAAACAAGCCAGCCCACTGATGTGCATTCTCATCTCGTATCTCCTACAGACACTGGGTGATCCTGTGGAGGGTTGGAGAGGCGGCCAGATGAAACCATGATTTGTTACTTTCACCTTAAAGCCACAGAGGAAGAGGAGGAGAGCGAGGATTCTGCCCAGAGGCACCAACGCCGAGGGGAAATGCCTCGCAGCCGGCGAGTCAGGTGGTTCTTATTGGCATTCAGGACATTAGCTTGTCATGCTGCATGTATTTATGAACAGCAGAGGTGTGAGGAGGAAGTGTGCAGATTACAACGTGGGAGTGCTGGTGCTGTCCAACCTCGAGCCAGCTAACAAGACCTCACACTCGTTTGCAGTGTTAATTTCTGTGATTCGCTGATAAATGCTGGAAAATGTTCACAGGAGAATAACCTTTTTCTTTGTGTGCCACCGAACTGCGCCGGAGAGCCTTGGGATCAGTTCAGCTGAGTCTCCTTTGCAAAGCAAAGAGGCAGAAAGAAGCATTAATTCTTAACCCAGTGGGAGGAGCGGCGCAGAGCAAAGTGGACGACTGCAAAATCCATCTCTGTCTTGTCCCCCCACAAGAGCCGAAAGGTCACTGAGCTGTCAGGAAGTAAAATTCAATACCTCAACCTTTCAAGCATGTCTCTATCTCTGTGTCCCCGTCAGAGCTACACAATCCCTCCCTGACTCGCCTCTGACAGACCGGCCCCGCGCTGCACAGAGAGTCATGTTCCAAACGCCATATCCTCCGTGACACCAACGCTGACAGCCACCAAACCCAGAACCTGTAACGAGCTGCGATACCGCGGCGAGGTTTAAACATGGATGACATGAGGTACGGAGGCCCTGAGGTGCAAAACAGAAACGGCAACAAAAACAGAAACATTTTAGACAAAAAAAAAAGCTATTTTCTCAACTACAACTTTATGCATTTAGGCATGTAGACATGGAGGAAGAAAAGGGGTTCAATTAACTCTAAACAGGGGGAAAATGTTGGTGCAACACGGGATCATCTGAAGGTTTCAGAAACAAAATGGAAGTCAAGAACAGAAGCTTGAGGAGACCAAGACTGATGAAATAAAACGTCTTTGTCTTGGAGAAGTCCATTACCATCAGTTGCATGTATTTAACCACAAAGAAAAAAACAGGGATGGCTGCTAAGTTTTTAAAAGGGATTTATTCTGCAAAATGTAGTTTGAATGTATTTAGAAACACGTCACTCTGTCACTTTTTGGGAATAAGTTAAAGTTTTTTTGGTGTCTGGAAAGTTAGCCATTTGTAATACTTCCTGTTTGTTGAGTCACAATCAAAGGCCACTGCATTGTTACCTAGCAACCTCAGTTAACCCAGCCCATCGCCTAGCAACCAAAGTGGACCTCCAGCATCTTTGGCCAGCTGGTTTTACCACTGTATGCTCCGTACAACGGCTGCTAGAAAGGCACAGTAATTATAAATAACATCTGAGAAATAAAATTGGTCTAATCTGAGAATTTTTATTTTCCTGGGGAATTTTATTTTGTCAGTCATTTTGTACAGAAACTATTTTCTTTTGCTGATGTGCCAACAATATTGTCAGTCGATAATCTAGGATAGTGGTGCTACATTCACTTGAAAGCTGAATGGGTGTAATAGCATTTGCACCAGTTTGATGGTTAAATAACATATTAAAACAATAAATCTTTGTTGTTTTGCTCTCATGTCCATTCAATAATTTAGCAAAACAGTTTTTTTAATTGAAAATGTTGCTCATTTTGTTGATATATTGTCTTCAAATTCAGAAGAGAAGAAAAAAAATCCAGAGACTCGTTTTAGTTTTTTGTCTGGGTTACATTGAAGGTTTTGGTTTTTTGACACCTCAGGGCTGCCGTAGAATGCTACTTTACACTTTTACAAGTTTAGATTAAACAGATAAATTTTCTGTTAAATCTGTGGATTAAGAAAGCCTTTTGAATCAAAAGTTTCATGTTTCCATTTCCTTTTAAAAGTAAGAGGAAACAGTTTATGGAGCTACTTTAAAGTTTTCCTTGGATAAAAGTTTTGATGTTTAAAGTTATAGGTAAAAGAGCAACATGAGGTCAATCTGCTTTGGAAAAAGCTGTAATCTGGGGACAAAGCAGCGAACTTGTAACTGGTAGCGATGCAGTGTTTTGTTGTGATTGATCATTCCTCCTACAGAGAAGCAGAGGTCAAAGCTCAGAGGACAGTTTCCATAATTCAGCTCCACATTAAATATTACACAAGCTATGATGGGGTTTCTGCTGCACATGTTGGATTAAAAATTAAAGCAGTAAAAGATTTAACTTCCCAGCAGCATCATCAGTGAGCAACCTGCATGTTTTTAGATCCTTTGCAGGAAAATGACTGATCTTTATTACAGGATGCGGCTCAGACTCTGACATGTTTGCACCAAAACACGGGACTGAAAGCAGAAAGCCGAGTCCAGGCTCCACATTTCCCCGGACGGCCGTGTAAAGTCGCCGTGTGTTCATCAAGAGTGGCCCGGAGTTTCTGAAGCGCTTTCCTGTTTTGTTGCTTAAAAGAGCGAAAATGACAGCAGCACAACAGAGAGCCGCTGCTGTGGTTGTTGCTCTTTGATCGCCGGCCGTGACGGCTGCCTTTCATGGCGCTTTGAAGACGAAAAGGTTAGGGAGAAAAATGCACAGGCGGCGTGCGAGTGGAAATAAAGCAGAGCCACAGAGCCAAACTCATGAGGAGAAATGTCACCGCGCAGATGAGGCGAAATATTCCTGCACTCCATCCCTCTGATAGAAAGTAAACATCCTCACATTGAGGAGTTCTGCACATACAGAAGCTTCTGTATAGTCGAAGTAACAACACGAGTAAATCTGTAGCTTCATATCTATAGATGAACTCAAATAAGGCTGCAAGTCCAAATTATTTCAGTAATTTTGAAGATTAATGGATAAAAATTTGCACCTCCTGCAGAAATAATAATTAATTAGAAATATAAAGAGTAAAACTACTTCAGCGTATTTTTGTTCAAGTAAAAGTAAAAAGTAGCCATCTAACAAATTACTAAAGAGTACAAAATTATTTGGTAAAAAGTCTACTCAATCACTTAATATTTAAAAATTACATCACCAGGTGTACAAAAATATAAAGTTAAGTGGAAATTTTGATATTTTAGAAGCAAAAATTATAATAATTCACATAAGTAACAAAAATAAAGTCAGGCAAAATAAAATTTTTCCACATCCATAAAAACTAACAAAAACTGCAGGTGTCTGTCTGGTGAATTTTTGGTTAAAATATGTTTATTTTTCAGAGATAAGAGTAGAGATACTTCATAATAAAATTAAAAAAGTAAAAAGACCAGCGCAGTAAAAACACTTTAAATTATTATTGTTAGTCCATAATTGTCTAAATTTAAGGATGAATATGTCTATTTGTGTTTAAACGTTTAATTTCAGCTCCTCTCTGCCAACAGCTGCTTCTGAACGAATCGCTGGAAAAACAAGTTTTAAATGGTCATCAAGTCTCTTCCTCCACTAACTGGGACCATTGAAGGAAGCCAGTGGGTCGGCCAGTGGGTCGCCAGTGGGTCGGCCAGTGGGTGGCCAGTGGGTCGGCCAGTGGGTGGCCAGTGGGTCGGCCAGTGGGTGGCCAGTGGGTCGGCCAGCGCAGCTTAAGAACCACTGAGCTGCTCCCTGTGTTGACATCAATACTGGGATGAAACAAAAAGAAAGGGCAGGAAGAAGGGAAAGAAGAGGAAGAGGCATTGATTACAGGAAGTAGGGATTAAACCGAGAGGATTGATCCTGTGAAATGAGTCTGATGCTGAAGATGGAGGGAAATTTCAAGAAAGGAAGTGGACGTGTTCATGGTGGGTGTCAGTGGGCAGAAAGACGAAGCATGGAGAGAAAGGGATAATTCCTCTGGGAGTGCAGCCAGTTGGGCTGAACAATGGGAGTGCACTGCAGCTGATTAGGAAGGGTGAGGTGGGAGATGACAATATGCTTGCTGCTGTTCTTCATCCGGACTCGAGCTCCACCGGTGCAGAAGGCACTCCACTCTCAGCGAGACACTTTTCTTCCAAGCAGCATCGCGGGCAATTAACCCGACCACCTGCTGCCCCCCGACAAACTGCCTCTCGTCACCGCCAATCCGGCGTCGGCGAAGAAGAAGAGAAGCAGCCGAGTTAAAACATCAAAAATCAAACCAGAAATGGTTTTCTTAGGATCCACAGAGGCTCATATAGATCCATTCAAGTGTGAACGGTAATAGTTTCATTACATGTGGTATGAAATGTAACAAATCTCAGCAGATCCAAGGAAAGTGAAAACATCCATCTTGAAGTTAAAATCTGGACAACGGTGTCCGCTGTGATTGATGGCGGCGGAGATGTTTGAAGAGGCAGGAACTCCATCATTCAGCAGGAAAACAACAGACGGGTCGACTCTCGGAACCAAAACCCCACAGAAGGATCCAGTATCCGTCCATCTCCACAGTTTAGTGGGTCGGATGGACTTGCCTGATACGAGACAGAAATGTGTGGCGTTGCTTGGGATGGTTTTCTCCTTGAAATCTGGACGTCATTTGCACAAACAAAACTATGCTTCTTAAAAGAAACCTCATTACCAAGAAGAACCGTTCTGTTAAAACATCCTGAAAGTTCTCATCAGAAAACCTAAATTCACTCCTGTATGTACAGACTCTTTACTTGTCTGCACATATTTAAATTACAGCAGATTAGCTTAGCTAATGTTAGCTAGATTTAGTTTTTTAGCTGTGTATAAGCGTTGCAGTCTCATAGACATGAATAAAGTGAGTGATAGAGTCCCATTATTTTAGTTTGCTGCGTTTCAGCGTGAACAATAAGGACAAGCAGCTTATCAGGAGGAATATGGCAGCAACTCAAGCAGCGCCTCCACTGATGGATGGACTCCAAGGATACAGATTGTCAAGACAAAAACACTAAAACTGTTACAACAACTGAGGTGTTGCTGCTTTACAAAGTAAAAACAAACAAACATGTTCATCTTATTATGACCAAAGTACTTTTAAAAATGCTGCCAAGAAAAAACAATACCCTGGTCCAAGAGGACATTTTGTTCTGCTGCCACTAGATGGCATCAAATTCAGACAAACAACTGGATTAGGGATTAAAATCTACATACATCTGAAAATATTACTTTCTCATTGAGGTTAAAGGTGAGAATCACAAATACAGCGGTGTTAATTATGCACTGCAGTCTTGAGATTTACCAAAATAAACCCTGCATGGGAACTGCTTCACAAAGCATTTCCACTTTAATTAACTCCATTTTACTTTCTGTAATTAATCCCACACACAGTCGCAAAAAACCAAAAATGATTTCAGAATCCTGTACACAGAGCTGTGAATGAGGTCAACCAGTTTGCTAATGCAGGTACTTTAGTTCTTTTCTTACCAGAGTGACTCACAGCCGTTCTGTTTCCCATCAATATATATTTCCACTTTCCTTTCTGCAACTCCTTCCTTTCTCACTTTTAGTGCTTCTTTTTGAAAGAAAGGCTGCTAAACCTGAAACAGAGATTATTCTACTCTCTGTGCCTTTCTTGAGTCAAAGGTTAAGGCTTTCAGACTCGTCCATTGTCATTTTCTGTGAAAGTCTCTGACAGCATCCTTTCAGATTTCCTTTGCTTTCGTAAACATGAGTTCAGTTTCTCTGGTAACTCTCAGAAATGTACAAAAAACAAAGAATCAATCTACAGAAAATAAAACAACATCAAATATTCATCCAGGAGGTCATAAAACCCCAGTTAGGATCAGATTCATGATTAGATTAAATTATGATCGTACAATTAAATCCTTTTCCATTCACACATTACTTTTTTCCCATAATACAAGTTCCATCAAAAATAAGAAATTAACTTCCTATTTCTTGTTGTAAAGTTACTTGTAAGTTAGTTTTCTCTAATTGTAGTAAGACATTTGCAGTAGAAACTAGACCAAAATATTATGTTTTTTGTGACGTATTTATGATCTGAATCTTGTTTTCTCTGCAGATAAACAGAAAAACATTCATTTCAAGACAAAGTTGTCAACTAAAATCTGGTTTTATACGATACTCTCTGCCAGAGGAAACTGGCAAACATCAATCCTTTACATCTGGTTTGTGATTACAGTATTTATCTGCAAACACATATAAACAGGTAGAGGTTAAAAAAAGCAGCCCGGTTCGTTTTTCCGCTCGGCTGAGGAAGACGTGCCTGTTCCTCTCCAACCCTTTATCTCTATTGTGCAGTTTGCAGAAACCCCCCTGACGGACCTCGTCCACACCTAAGGCCATACATGAGTGGACAGCTGAAGAAAAGAGGGAATTTTTAATCCAATATTACCAGCACGGTGGCACTGCAGTGGAAAATTACTGTTTTTTGCATGAGGGAGATCAAAGTCATTGGCCGTATTCTGCCTTTGGTGCTTGGGATTAAAGTTCCCCTCTTTGCATTGGGCTCCTGATCGCACGCCAACATCAAAGCAGCGCGCACAAGCATCTGCTCCATCAGAGGAAGTGATTTGTCAACACACTCTTAACCAGGTACGTCCCTTAAAACAAGGAAGTTGAGTGGGAGAAGCGAAATAAACCAATAAGAAAAAAAATAAACTTTCTAGAAGTTGGCAGGCGGCATCTCCGAAGGCTTAGCCAACATCCAGTTGGCAGCGGAGAGCCTCTGCAGAACACAGATGGATTAGAAAGCGACAGTCCGAACCATGCTAGCAGCCGTCAGAATGACAGATGTGTCGCTAAGGCCCAACACATGCTTCACCAAGGTCTCGGATTAGCCAGAAGTCTCCGGTGCAGAAGGAACCGGCTGCATGTGTGTGTTCGCTTCACAAGATTTCATCTCATACTTTTAGTTTAGCAAGGCTTGAATGGAAAAAATAATCCAAACTCAATCCAAATGGTGAATTCTTGCTTCATTTTAAGCGAATCCCTCATTTACCCAACTATGCGACAGCACAAATCGCAGCTTCATGAATTTAAACATCTATTTACAGGCAATTTAATGTAATATTTGCATCAACTTTACAGTTTTCCATTAAAGAAAAGCGAGACAGGTGACAGAGGAAGCTGGGAAAAGAGCTTTAAAAAGGAAGAAGTCATTAATTCAGATGAGTTGAGAGGTGAAATGAGTTTTTCCGTCCTGACATATGAAGCTGCTCATCTGAGTGTGCAAGCAGAGCAGTTTTAGGAAAAAATAATGACTTTAAAACCATCTTGAACTCCAGAAATGGCAAATGTGCACAAAAAACACTGATGGCAAGAAAATGAGACCAGACAAACAATGAAAACGCTGCGTAATTATTGGTGGGGATTTTGGCCAATGTGATGAAAAGCAGAACATGTGGATCTGCCAACTGTGACCTGCCGGGTTTAGCATCATTCATTAGCCGAGTCCTTTCTCATTAACAGACATCTGCATCTTAATTAGGCAGGAGAAGACAGGAAGAGACGCAGGTGGCGTTTTCTACCAACCTGAGTCTGAGCTGCTGCCATGAATTACAGATTTTATTGGACGATAAATTGACCCAAAGGTTGCTGCGATAAACGATAATATTGTTGGAGGTGTAGAGGGAGAAGACAGGTGGTTGTTTTTCAGTTTCTGTCCTCTTTTTGTTCATTTAGACAAAACCAACAGGTTGGTGACTTTTACATTTAACTGCACAGGTTTGTTCATATTTCACAACCAGATGGATTTACTAGATTATCATAAAGAGTTTAATGACTTTTAACAAATAAAAACATTTCATTTTTTCATCTTACATGAAAAATTTGTATAATTTAGTTTTTGTTTTTTTGGCTTGTTTACTCCTTTGAGTCCAAAGTTAATTAATTAATAATTATTATTAATCATTTCAATAATTTAATTAATGGTTTCAGCCACAGATGGGAGCATTTTTTAACATTGCTCAAAACATTTATTTTTTAACATAGCAACATTTTTCACTGCAAACCCTTTGCTGCTGTTTTTTCCTTAATTTATTTCAAACATTAGGCTGGATTTAGGTTTTGCTCAGACTGATTCTTTTGCAAAAAGCAATAAATCAATTAACTGAATAATGAATTAAAACAAACGTAATAATTTCCATTTGCATGATTAATATTTTACCAAAAACCGGATGATAAAAGTCTTCAGTCTGGCGCTTTAGCCTCAACTCTTTAACTATTTTATTACCTGAAATCTGCATGTCTTGCTGCTTTGCAACCTCAACGCTGAGCGATGTTGACGGTAACGAAATGCCTCTCTGCTCGTCTCTGAGCCATCAGTCCTGGAGGATCCTCCTCTTCCTCCTCTTCCTCCTCCATCGACGTTCAGTCATCCTGACAGATGCTCCGGTCACCTGGGATTAAAAATGAAGCTGATGTGACGAATCGCCTCCTTTGTGAATGGCACCGTTTTTAAAATGACCCAACAAATTGTAAAACCACAATAAAATTTACTGTAAATTGAAAGCAGCTGAGGAGATTTTTATGTTATTTAGCTTTCGGGGCCGAGGTCAATTCCTCCAGAACGGATCGACTTGACTTACAATGTTTTACTCAAGGCTATTATTCTCTGGGATTCTTTTGGATCGTCCTGTTTTTCTTCAACCAGCATGTAAATTCACTCTTCGTGTTTAAAAGTGGCCGAGACCTTTACCGCTCGTTACTTTTGCACTTTCAATCTCTTTTTACTGTGAGGCGTCTAATAAAGCGGCATCAGCATGATAATAGTCTTTGCAGAGACATTTAGACTGAACTGCCCTTGGTGAGACGTTCCAGCAAACTTCCTGGAAAACGGCTTTTAAAAAACAGGCTGTGCTTAAGCTTTTCGACAAAAAGAGAAAAGGTGTCCATGCCTTTTGAAAAGCATTCACTGCAGTATGAGGGAACATTACCTGCTAAGTAAAAAAGGAGGACAAACACCCATCATACAGCTGAATTAAATTATTAGAAAACGAGGAGCTTTTCTTTGCTAGACTAAAAAGCTGCGTTTTTATTTCATCTTTCTCCAGAAAAATGAATGCAGCATTTAGAAATTAAAGGTAGATTTTATGCCTCCTTATTCAAATATAACAGGTCGAACTCTTTCTCTTTAAAAGGTTTTGATGCCGTTCAATTCCAAACAAACTGGGGAGGAAAAATGAAAAACTCTTATTTGAACTGAATTCTTATTGAAACTTGTTTCCCTTAAACAGCAGATAATCCGTCGCTGTAGGAATTTAAATCTGCAGACCAACAGATGAGCAGCGATTCCTGCATCAGCAGTAAGACGACAACAACTAACTTCTGGAAAATGTTTTGTACAAAAAGCATGTAAAATATGTGACTCTACATTATTTTCACGTAAAAGCTGTAAAAAACTCGCAGATGACAAAATATATTTTTATTTTTCTCAACCTTCAGACAGAACAAAAACACAAATTAAAGAAATGAATGTTGCTCTCTAAAGGGTAAAAACCATGAAACAATAAATTTATGTAACCACATAAACCTTGAATACCTTGTTTATTTTCCAGCTGTAAAACTGGAAAATAACACACAGAGGCTGAACGGCTGCATCCATGTGGCTGGTTTTTTTTTTTCCATTTGCAGAAATAAACTCCCAGAAAACTTGTGATGGGCAGATTTCTGGCAGCAGCAACATGTTGCGTCAGTTTACAGACTGGAGTGTAATAGACCTGCGTGTCATTAAGCAGCCCATTGAACTGGCTAATAATATGACTTACATGATGGAGGCCAGACACTGAATGCCAGTCAGCTCTTCATTCAGAGTGTGTTGGCAGACGTTGGCCGTTCTGACTGGAAAATACCGCCAGGATGAATTATTACACTTTTCTCTAATGACTAGATGTTTCCAGAATAACCAGGAGCTGCAGTTCGGCGAGAAACATCGCTGTGAAAAACGCAGAGATAATCTAAAGAATGACTCGGCGTTTTTCCTCGGGCGTGTCGAGAGCGCTGCGTAAAAATTTAAAACCAACCGTCAGCGAAGAGTTTGAAAGGAGCTGCAGCTCATGATTATGTTAGTTAGATTATTAATGATTGTTAAAAATGGGCAAATTCAGCAGATTTTCCATCTGACCACTTAAAATGATTTTGTTTAATGTTAAAAATGCAAATTAACCAATAATTCAATTCCTTTTTTAAATGAAATAAACAAACAAAAGATGCATCTGCAGCTTTTCGGATTAGTAAAGTAGATTTTTTTAAAGAATTTAAATCAGGCAAAGCTAAAAGTGCCTCTTGATGAGAACATATTTACAGACAAAGTATTTTATTTTTACAGTTTTGGCTCAATTAAATATCTGAGTGTGATGTTCTTTCAGCAAATTACCTTATTTTGAGTCTGCAAAAGTGTAACCTTCTTGCTGGTTGTCACCTCCACCAGCGCTCCTCAGAACTCTGGTTTTTATTTTTTATTTTAAAATTTTTTTAGGTGTGATCATATAGATTTTAAACAATAACACAGTTAACACTTCCTCAAAACAAAACATTCTTATTCTTCAAGTCAAACAGTAAAATAACTGATAATAACTGATAATAACTGATATCAGTTATCAGTTACATTCACAAAACGATTTATTTATTTATTTATTCATTTATTTTCCTAAATATATATATATATATTGAACTCACCTAATGTGTTGTGAACAGAAACAATGTGACTCCACACAACTGGTCCACAGCTGAAAAAAACAAAAGACGCAGTTAGCGTTATGACCGGTTGTCGGCCACAAACACCAACTGGTGCTTCTCTCACTCATAGGATCATATTTTTCCAGTCCAACCACGAGAAAACTTTATAAATTATATTTCTAAATATTAAATAATCTCTCAGTATTTTGTTAATTGTTGAACTAGAAAAATATGACCCTAAGTAAAAAAAATTAGCAAAGAGCTGCCTCTCTCGCACCTTCCTCCACCAGCGCTCCTCAGAACTCTGGTGGGGAAGCCGAGAGAGCGCCTGAAGGACCCGTTGCATGCAGTCACTCATCACACCACTAGGTGGCTCCAAACACATAAATAGAAAATCCCATTCCAAACACATACACACTATTATTATTATTATTTTGAGCAAAATTCACATACACACTCATACACACTTTTATCTCTGTTACATAAGCATATTAACGATTAATCGATTACAAAATTAGTTGATTACTTCAATCATCTAAGTGTTGGTAGCATAGGACAGATTCCCCATCGTAAGTCAAATTAATGACCAAAACCGTAAACCACAGAGTCTTTTTAAATAATGTCAAATCACAAGAAATATTATCCTTTTACAAATACACCAAATATTCAATCATATATGCAGATTACAGTTGGTTATGTGTGTTAAAATGCATTAATAAAGCAGAAGCAGAAGCCGTGCTAGCGCTACCACAGAAGCTAACAGCTCCACCTTTAAAGCTACAGCCAATCAGCATCAAGGAAATTAAGTGCTGCTTCTTAATTGGCTGCTGAAATTTTAAAGAATAACATTAAATAAAGTACAAAAACTTCATAAAAGAAGAAAAACTTTTCAAATCAGCTTTTGGATATAACAAAGCTTGTGTATGAACAAGAGGTCTCACTTCAACAGAAATTGTAAAATGTGTTTCTGTATCTTTAATTTAATCCAATCTGTGGTTCAGGAGAAATTTAAAGTTATTTTGTGAAGATTTCAATCAATAAACTTGTGATTGGACCTACACATCCACAAACTGAGGCAACGGAAATAATCCAACTGACTGAACTCAGTTTTTGAAACACGATGCAGATAAGAGATCGGATGCTACACTGATAAGGAAAAGTGATTTAGTAAACATCCCATTTATTTCAAAGGTTTTAGCATTTATTAACGGTTTTCTAAACTTGAGGTCGGCTCAAACCGAATCAAATCCAAAACCGAACTCTAAAAGCAGACGATTAGAAAATAAAATGTTTTCTTCGAACGGATAGAAAAAACGTTTTAAACAGAAATAAAGTCAGTTATTTAAAGTCAGACGAGCTGAAGCTGCCAAACGTTTTAAACATTTACCAACAGGTTTTATTTTCACATTTTACAAACCATCTGGTGCCGAACACAAACTGGACAAACTGGGAGCAACTTTACACCAACTGTCACTTAAACCAGAGGAAACTATTACAGACTTAATGGTGATAATTAGCACAACATACGGACAGAAATATAGGTACGGAAAATAAACAAAAGGTCAAAGTATATTTATAAAAGCAATTAATCACACATAGTGAACATGCTGTCTCTCTGTGTGGAAAATATTAGATGCAAGAGATTTCTCATTCAAATAAAATACTTTAAAGATTATAAATAAACACAGAACAAGATTGCAGAAGAAGAACAGGAAGCAACACTTTCTGTTTGGACTCGTTAAAGTTCTGTGTTTATTTTAGGAAAACTATTTCTCTGGACTTTTAACATTTATTCCTAAAAATAAAATCTGAATGCATTAATAATAAATGTGTTTCTCTGAACCACAAAGGACAGAAATTATATATAAATACACAATAAATTAAATCAATCTCCACAATTTTCACTTTGAATAATATTTTCAGAAGGTAAGTTTTTGTTTGCAGAAACTTCATCATCAATTTTATTTATGATTTTAGTTGTGTTTTTTATTTCTGTTTTATTGATTGTTTTAGGTTTTATTTTGGATAATCTAATTGCTTTCCTTTGCCATTACCAATATTTTATTTGAAAATTGTCTCAAAATTTTTCTGTTTAATGCAATAATTACTGGAACCATGACAGAACTAAGCACACAACTTGTCAAAATCAGCAAACATCTGGCATTTTTACAGCTGAATATTCTGCATTTTGAGTTATTTACAGATTCTTAAGCTTTCTAATGATGTCAAACAATCAAAAAAGAAGATTTTGTTCTTTACTTTATTTGTAATTTAGAAGAACAATAAAAGAAAAATAGACTTTCGGCTTTGGCAGAAATAAAAATCCTCTTCTGCGCCATTAAATATAAAAATAATCCACCAATTTCTATCAACTATATTTATCTGTTGTTTTTTAAAATTATTTTAATTTTTAATTTTTAATTTTCATTTTTAATTAAATAAAAATAACAATAACTGTTAACATAGGAGAGGGTTATAAGTAAACAACGTTATAAAAAACATACTGAGACTCGTTTGTGATGTGGAACTGTTCAAAAGAATCAAATCATTCATGAACAACATCAGTTCTCCAGTCATTTAAACTACATTCTTTCCACTGATATCTCCAGTTTTTCATTTGAGTGACCTTCTAATCCGTTATTATTTTTAAACACAATCCTTTCATAAGCTAGCTGTCGCACTTTTAGAAAATAAACGCTCGTTTACATGCAGTACATTGCGGACCACTAGGGGGCGCCTCTGGGAGCCACAGTGTTCATCTTGGTTCAAATCTGGGCAGTCCTAAGACCTAAATGCCCCTGCTGATCCCTAACGGGGGTGAATTGCCTCTGGTTGGCTTTGTTGGTACAACAGCGCAGATGATTTCTTGTTGCATATTTGGCTCATTTGCAAAGCGATGGAGCGCGATCAGAGATGCAGGAGTGTCTGCACTGGCAGGGAAAACATGAGTGCACTTCGACTGCAGCCTGAACAAGAGATGCTCCCTCTGTAGTGGAAAGAAGAGGAAAATCTGCCAATGTTTGGTGAACTGACAGAGATTTAAGGAGTAACCTCGAGTCATGTATTCAGTGCTTGTTTTGTCGTGATCTCTAGAGGAAAGGAAAGGAGGTTGAAGTGTCCAAGGTTGTTTACTTATTCATAGATTTAAGTGTTCCTTATTTAATTGACTAATTTATTCAGGAATCCCTTGAATTAAATATGCAATAACTATTTTTTTTGTTGCCACAAGAGATTTTCTTTCCTGGTAGAAAGCAGCAACGTGAATATGAGCTTAAAATTTTGCAAACAGGCAGCTCCATGTTCCAAAACTGGTTGTTGACCTTCTGTCTTACAGGGTGTGAGTGAATAATGAGCTCTCTGGAGAGCAGCGTGTGAAGAATACATCTGTTCATTCACGTCTCCAGAGCCAGGAAGAGAGCGAGGTCCATCCCGCTCCGTTTTACCATTAGTCATTCATTTAAACAATTTCTGCTGTTTAAAAAAACTCCCCAAAGAATCGATCTGCACTTTAGCCGCCTTTGATTTTTACTACTGCAAACACTGGATGTTCTCCTGCGTTTAGTGGAGAAGACAAAACATTTCTTGGATTCCTAGAGACAAACAACAACAAGCAACAAATGCCAGTCCAAAGAAACCATCACACGTCTGCTACCGTGCTTTAAACGTGCATTCACACCAGTCCAGTTTAGTCCGCTTTAATCAAACTCCAGTTCACTTGGGGAGGTGTGAATGAGCAGCCAAACTCTAAAAGAGCTAAATCTGATCCGCCTGAAAACCTCGGCCTCGGTTTGGTTGAAGTGACCTCTGATGCAGTTTGAATGACGCTCCTAGAGCAGGAAGCTAACCAAACAGCGCAGGGCATTCTGGGCGTGTCTGTTGTCACGGCAACGGGTCTGCGCGTAGCGTAAAACCGACAGAAAACAAGAAGAAGCAGATTATAAAGTTGTCTTACATCCGTTTATCGGTTTATTTTCTCTTTGCTTTGATGAACAGCAGCTTTTTAAACCTTCAATAAACAATAAACTGGATTTCCCTCAGTGCAGAACCTCACTGTTCTGCTAACTATCGGATCAATTTCACACTTTGAAAAGAAGTGAAGACATATTGTGAATTGTATTTACTGAACTGCTATGGAGAGCATTTCTTCAACTCCTTGTGCAGAGTTCCTAGAACAATGTTGTCACTGTTGTTCTCTGAAGTGTTGAGGATTTAATTAACGTGTTTCACATTTAGACTCAGATCCACTGTTAGAGTCTGACTGTGTTAAATGACAAATTGCAGTTTTTCACAAACATTTTCAGCGTAAAATTCTCAAACTTTTCCAGCATCAAATAATAGAAATAAGATATAATTTATCACTTTAATAAAAATTATTCTGCAGCTTAAATATAACAAAATGTTATATTTTGACAAGTTTCGCTGGTCAAACAAAGTTATAAAAATATTTCAAAAAGATTTTCTTGCTAAGTTTTTTCTAAAACAAGAAACATTTAATCTGATTTATCTTTAGATAGTAGGAAAATTTTTTACTTTTTTGCAAATTGAGGCAAAATTAAACTTTATTACAAAACTATTAATTTAATCATTTCCATCACCTAATTGAAATGTGATAATTTCTATTCTGATTAATATTGTTTGAATGGAAATTTGGCTTACAGAAACTTAATAATCCATTTTATTTACAGTTTTGGTTGTAAAAAGTTTTAATTCCAGTTCCAGTGATTCTTTACAAAATTAAAGATTATTAATAAGCATTATTGCGACTTTATTAGTTGAAAATGATCTCAAAATAACAGGTTCTGGAGTCCTGAATCCCAGATCCTGAATCTGTCCCATACGTCTCATGACCCAGTTAAATTATCTGACTGCATGATAATTGCACAGTAATTGGGCTTAATTGTAATTGCGGGTCATGATTTAGATGAATAGGTCCAATGATTCAGGCAGCTCAAGTGCAGCAAATGTAGCCACCGAGGTTTGATTTATCTTACGGTTAATGACATATTGCAGAGACTCGCACCGCACTGCAGCGCTCCGTCACCGCAGGGCGCCGCTTCCTGCAGGTAGCATTTCTAAAGACGGAAATAAAATCACTTTAAAGGCCACCGGCCTCCTGCTGCTTTGGAAAAATTGCATTTTATATTTTAGAGTGATTTCAGCGCCCTCTTTCTCTCCGCCAGGACAGAGTGTATCATTTGAAATGATCCCGACGGTCCAAGAGGGAAAAATATGGCTGCCGTTACTGGGAAGGTTGTTTCACAGACAAACCCAGGCAGAAACTGTGCAGCTGTGCTGGTTTGTGTGTCAGCAGCTCTAAGATAAGTTGCAGAGGCTTATCAGTCCAGGTGCTATCAAACAGTTAGAGCGAAAACACAGATTTAAAGATGCATCTGGCTCCCAGGAAACGCATCACTGCTGCCTGCTTTCCCCTTTATGTTCAAGGAAAATGAGAAAAAGAAGAATTTTACTGACAGATGTCCTTTAGAAATGTTATTTTCTGAGTTATAAACATAAAAATACCAATTAAAGAATAATACAAATTTGCACAAGCTGTTGATGTACAAGGTCACAATGACCAGATTCGCTGGACGATAAATTATCCCAGACATTTTTTCAATAAACGATAATATTGTTGCCTTTATTTTCAAGCAATATTATGGAATAATAATGCAAGAGTGCATTCTCAAAACTTTAAATTTTAATGATTATTTAACACTGGAACTGGAAAACATTTTAAATATCCAAAGTAAATAAACAAAACAACAGATAAAGTGAAGTATGAATCTCGGTAAACAAAATTGCCCTTCAAAATAAGAGCCTGTTGGGACCAAAACACCAGATTGAAGAATTAAATCGTCCAGATTTTAGTAGAAAAAGAGAAAAATCAAATCAAATCATATGAATGCAAATTATTGAGTATTTTGTTATTTATTATAGGATTAATTGATTTATTTGCTCATTTATTTTTAATCCATTCTGTTGATTAATATTTTCTGAAGGTTATTTTTGTTTACCAACATTATAATTGGTTTAATTTATTTATTGTCTGTGGTTTTTATTTCCGTTTTGGTTGTTGGATATTTGAAATGTTTTCCTCTTCCAGAGTGTTTTACAAAATTAAATGTGTCTTTGAGGTAAAACTTAGATAATTATGGTATTATCAATATATTACTTGAAAATGGAGTAACAATTTTGATGTTTATTGTAATAATTATTAGCATGACAGGCCAAACGTTCAGCCTTTCCTCAATAGTTAATGTTGAAAAGGTAAAAAGAATAAACAAATGATTTAAACAGTTGCCTGCAGTAGTTAATTTTGCTGAAGCTGTAACATTTGGGCACCTTTGCTTTAATCGCTAAATATAATTATTTCACTGTACTCAGACTTTCTTTGTAGATGCTCATTAATGCAACACTGTAATTTCCCACTGCACAAAATGAGCATAAATGTTTAAACTAGCATCTGATAAACACACATTATGCATGTCGAGGGTTTTTAACACGGGGAACTGCCCCAGGGGGCAGATATCTGACAGCGCTGCTAACTGATAGCAACCTCGTTTTTAAGCGCCTACCTGTTGTATCGTTTAAAGTTGAAGTAGCGCGTACAGAACGACGGCGGAGCTCACGCTGGCTTCTCCACAGCCGCCATTTACGTCTCACAGGCCTCCTGACATTTCCACATTAAGCGTTTAATATTTATTATCGCCGCTTGCAACAGAAGTGGAACTTCTTCCTGTTTGTTGCAGCAGCAGCAGCAGCGTTTGGAGGATCAAAAAGCAAAAGGAGATTAGACCTGCGGGATTCAAAAGGCATCTCAACAGGAGCAAAGTGGCTGAGTGAAGGGAGAAGCCTTTCATTAACAATTAGAGACGAGGAGGAGCCTTTCTGCTGCTGATTGTTTTTGTTTGTCACAGACTGAGGGGAAATTTGACTGCAGAATTGGAGGTTTTTCTTGAGAAATAACGACCAACTAATAAGGTCATTTACACATCTTCATATTTACACACATTCATCTGGAAGTGTGTAAATGTTATATTTAATTTTCTACGTTTTCAACATTTTTTCTTACATTCAGGACTGCAACTAGTGATGAGAAAGTCACATAAAAAGCTCAGCAGACGCGGTTTAATGAAGAGGCTTGGCAACTGCTGCTGCCGCTAGTCTAGAGGAGCCGAGTGAGAGCAAGCATAACATAATGAAGAGCTCAAAGAAATTATTCAAGTAAGAGTGAAAAACTATTTACTGAAAACTTCTATGTAACTGATCAAATTATCATTTATTTAATGTTTCAAAATGACAATCAGAAGGACCAAAATATGAAGTAAAATTGAAATTTTGGAAATAATGCAAGTAAGTAACAAAAATTGACAAAAATCAGGCAATAATATTTTTCCAAATCAGTTTCTTTCTATAAAAACTGATTAAACTTTATGAAAACTGCAGGTGTGAGTCTGTCTGGTGAATTTTTAATTAAAACATGTTTTTCATTTAGTGGGTAGAAAATCCAGGCATTTTACTAAAGTAAGAGCAGAAATACTTCATAATAAAATTACTTTAGTAAAAGTAAAAAGTAAATCGTAGTAAAAATACTCCTAAAAGTAAATTTTTTAAAAAGTTACTCAAGTAAATGTGAGTAAATGTAACTAGTTACTGTACATAAAACTCTCCCCTTCTGTCTCTCTAGTTTTGTTCCCTCGTCTCGCCTCGAATCAACAGAAATGGACGCCCGTTTCTATGGCAACAAAACCAACATCTTCCTACACTGGCCGCTTCAACACCAGCCGCACGGTTCAGCTCAGTAGTCTGTGTAGAGGACAGCGCCCGGTTGCCCCGGGCGACCCGCTTACATCCGATCACAGCAGGTGACGGCAGCGAGCATCTGGCTTTGGGGCGGGCGAGGCGCGTGACCGAAGAGCAGAAGTGAGTGGAGATCGGGACGGGAAATGAGGCGAAGAGGACAAGCAGGAAGACGGGACGCGCTAGCGTGGGCTGACCTCCGCCAACTGAAGCAGATGTTACAGCAGATTCAGTGACTTGTTCACACTCGGGAACTGGAGTCGAACAAATGGATTCAGGTCAGATCACACCAACACATCGGTTTTAAAACTGAAAACAGTAAAATCAGAAGACCTGCTGGAACTTAGAGCTCTAGAAATAATATATAAAACTAATTAAAACGTCTAAAGTATGAATATTCAAATGAGAGGGAAGAAGAAATTAGTTTAAGAATTTAAAACAACAAGGCGCAAATAAATTAAACAAATGAGCATTACGAGAAAGGAAGGAAGGACAGAGGAGGAAACAAGAACGGAAGGAAGGATAGAGGAGGAAAGAAGAAGGGAAGGAAATGGGAAAGGAGGAAAAGAAAGGAAACAATAAAGGAAAAAGGATAGGAAAACAAATCAGAAAGTGAGGAAACAAGACAGGAAGGGAAGGAGGAAAGGAAAGGAAAGAAACAAGAAAAGAAGGAAACAAAAGTTAATTCTCGGTGGAGTAGATTATGTCTTGTCCTGTCACGATATTTAATTTTGCTGGACGATAAATTGTCCCAGTAATTATCACGATACTTGATAATATTGTTGTTTTGAAACCATTTCCAAGAAATAAGTTGGTAATAATTTCTCCCTCTCAAACTTTAATTTAGTAAACACTTCTTATTGAAACTGGAAGATATTTTAAATATCCAAAATAAAACATAACAACCAAAGAAAACAGAAAAAAAAAACTGTCAATATAAAATTATTATTCGTAGAAAGAATGTGAATAATTTCTGAATCTCTTTAACAGATTTATGTTTCAGTGCTGATTTAAAGGATCCAGCAGATTTCAGGTTTTCAGGGAGTTTATTTAAGAGCTGAGGAGAATCTAAACTTCAACCTGCCTCACCTTGTTTGGTTCTGGTCCAGAAATGTTCTGACTCTATTAGCTCACCGATACAAGAACAGCATCTGTCTAGCAAGACAACATCATGGTTGGTCTGAGACACAACATGCTGGGGAAAAGAAAAATGTCTGTGATAAGAAACAGAGGCTTGAAAAATATCCTTGTGTTTAAAGTGCAGATCAAATGGGAGTGAAGTTCCTCCACACAGACAGGGAAAGAATTGGATGTTAGGAGAGTGAAATAGAGAAACTACAAATGCATCATGGGAACGACAGAGGAGAAGAAATCAGCTCTGTTCTGAGGAAAGAACAGATAAAAGACAAGAAATAAACGACTGTAGTTAGAAAAATACGCCAAAGCCTCAACGTAAAAACTGGTCAAACTAAAATAGAAAATAAACCTTAAAGTTTTCTAAACCATTAGCTTAGCTAAACTTAGCTAGCATGATATTTCCAATATTACGTCACACCATAAAGAGCTTTGTAAAACTTTAATTTTTCTACTACGTGGTTTTACTAGTAGTGATGGGTATACTTCTACTAATCTGGTAATAGTGGAGCTAATTTTTAGCATTTTTGCTAACTTTGAAATGATTAGCGCAGTTAGCTTCCAGATAAATTCTAACATTTTAATTTAAATTTGTTGTTTTGTAAACAAATAGTTGAATAAAGTTTGACATCTGTGTTAAAGTCTTGGCTATCGACTCGTCATCAACGTTTATATTCATGCTCTTATTTTGAAGTGAAGACTGATGAGTTCTGTTTCCTCTCTTCTTGTTCTCCTAAGAATTGGAGCAAATGGTGTTTATTCTGTACCCACAATGCATTTCTGTTTCTAGAAGAAACAGTTTAAAATCTACTGAGGTCAATTAAGCAAAATCAACAATGGAGTTGGAAATATTTCACACAACAAAAACTAAAAGGATAATATTTCTAATGTTTCCAGTGAAAATGTTTTAGTACAATTTAAATCAAATAAAACTGATTTGTTTTTTGATCTGAAGTGTCAGATTAAATGCCAGATTATGTGTGAAAGTTTCAGAGTGATTTATCATGGGCTCATTATTTAACAGCAGTGGCATCTAAAGAAATGTTTCCACTCATCTGATGTACCAGTTCAGACAGAGACCAACTTTTATATTTTATGATGCGCTGCAGGTTTACAAGCTTGGAAGCTGCTGTGCATGAAACATTCCTCAAATCATCAGAAGATACTCAGCTGATAAACAGGAAGATGATCATGATTGAGATATTCCTGGATTTGTGTTATATTTATTTAGTAGATATTTCTTCTGGTTGAATCCTGAAAAGTGTTTTGACCCAATGTGCTGGTTCCTTAAGCAGCATAATGTCTGTTTTTATTTTACAAATCAAACCACAGGGTATTTTTTTAGTCTTGTACTGAATATTTAAGGCATAAAATGTAAAAAATGTGACAGATGTTCCACTTTGCAGTTTAGTTTGTCACTTTAAACCTCAAGCTTAAATCAGTCCAAGTTTGACCCAAAACTTTCTCTCCAAAGAGCTAAAAATAAAAACAAATCTGTTTTTGTGGTTCATTTGACTCGTCAGCATGTTGGTGTGTCATATTTAAATATGCTACAGCAGGATTTCATTAGGACTTCAACATAAAATGGAAACGATAAGTAGCTTTGTACAGCTGAGAGACATATGGGTGGGAGGATGGTCTCCAGCTGTACTGATTCATGTAAATTATAAACATTTACAGCCATTCTGTTGGTACAGAGCATCAGTGATTATTTTCAATAGCATCTGTCATCTTTTCAGGGAGTGAACGCAGAATGCCTCTAATGTAACTGTGTCCAGGGAGTCGAATTAAAGTTATTTAGTCGCCTGTTGAGCAGTCGATTCCATTTCCACATCACCTCCCAAGGTGACAGCCTGATATTCTATAATACACTTTCATGTTGTTTTGATGAAGGAGTAGAAAGAAAGTGTGGCACAGCGTAATGGCTGCTGTGTTTGCTTTGTCCTCTCCTAATACTCTTAGTGCTTTTTTCTGACACAACCTGCCATTACAGCCTCTCTAATCTGATTTGCCGAGCGCGAGCGCCAAATGCAGGGCTCCCGTCTCCGCTAGTGAGACGTCGTAAGCCTGTTTTGGACGGGCAGCTGAAATAACAGTGATCACTCCTGACAGCAGCACAGGAGTGGAGAGCGCTCTCACATTTTGCACAGCTCTCAAATGTCATTTCACCTTCGCCGTGCACGCTAAGAGGCGACGGGTTCATCCGTCTTCCACGCTAGCAGGCTGCAGCCGTTTGCATGGAGTCTTTGGATGAAATGGAGCGCAAAGGCAAATCACCCAAAAATAAACTAATATGCTAATGATAGACAAGACGTCTGGCTTCACGGGCTCGGATAACCAGGGCGGGATTGGTTAATAATAAAGGGCAAATTGGTGTGGGAAGCAACAAAACACTCGTCAGCCGCTACATGACACGAGCTAATCTGCTTTTTGCTTTTTTGAAATATTAACTAGGAGACAGAAATGATCAAAAATGTATTAAGATGATCAAATATTAAGAAATTATACTTCAAAAACACAATTTCATCAAGGATTTTTGGTCTAGTTCCTAATACTAATATACTGGTACACATAAAATAAGAAAAAGTAACTTTATCAATGTATGAGAGCTTGTTTTAAATAAATAATTTCTTCCTTGGCTTCAGTGTTTGTTTGTGTTTTTGGTGAACTGTAAAGTGGTATTTGTTTGTTTTCTGATTGTGATGTTTATAATTTACTAAAATAAAGTGAAACTTAAACTGATTTAAAAGAAGAAGTACAGATTATTTTTCCTATTAGTGACATAATCTGCCAGTGAAACTAATTCTTCATCAATATTAAGGAACTACTGACTTAAAAAAAAAAGCTTTTACATGTTGGTAAAAAGTTTGTTTAAATTAGTTCTGTCTTATTTTAAATATGCTAAGATATGTGCAGTAATGTTTTTACAGTGTGAATGTAGTAAATGTGCTGGTTTTGAATGACTGAACATAAGAAAAGCCTATTATTCAGTCATAATATATCGAATCAATGTGCATTGATGCATATTCCTCCCTTCAACCACAAGAACATCCTTTCATGTTAATCCCTGCAGGTGATTGATACGGCAGAGGAAGCAGACAGAGATAAGTGGACCAGAATCAATCATCGTTTCCTGCAGGACGTCGGTGTGGACACTGAAACCGGTCGCTTCACCTCGACTCCGGCCATCATGGCTGCACGTCGTCCTTCTGAAGGACAAACACTCCCTGACAGCACTGCTGTGAATCACTGCAGCAGGTTGCCTTAACACTGAGAAATCTAATTAATTTTTCAGGTACAGAAACTCAGTGATACCCACAAGTGAAATAATTGTTTGACATGTAATAAAATAAAGGGCCTAATGACTGTATTCATGGTCTAATCTACCATCTGCTGCTCTGATAGTGTTGCCTCTTTGTGACGGTTAATTATATCCTGAACACCGTCAGAAATGAATGAGAAACTGTAGCTGCTTTAATGATTTTAAAATGAATGAAGTGTAAAAATAGAATATCTCTGAACTCATCTCATCTTTTTAGTCCACTGTGAAAACATGAATCTAGATTTACTGGGCCAACAAGGACTATTGTTAATTCTTTAAAACAGAAAATTATTGGATCCAACTGTAAAGGATTTTATGTATGAAACGTCGAGATAAAGATTATTTTCTACAAGAAAAGACAAATAATAGATGAGATGATGGCAAGACCAACGGACGGATGGAAAGACAGAAAGACAAGAAGATAAACGGACGAATGGGATGATGGAGAGATGAAAAGAGGAATGGATGATGGAGAGATAAAAAGAGGAATGGATGATGGAAAGATAAAAAGAGGAATGGATGATGGAAAGATAAAAAGAGGAATGGATGATGGAGAGATAAACTGAGCCACAGACCGATGGATGGATGGAATGATGGAGAGCCAAACGGACGGACAGAGAGATGGACAGAGGTTTAAACAGCTGGTTTCAGAAACTCAAGCTGAGAATCTGAGAGGAAACCAAAGTAAAGTTCAGATAATTGACGAACTCCAGAGCGACCGCTAGCGTTATGCTAGCTTCCTGTAAGGTTACAGCCCAGATTTCTCACACAAACTCCAGCTGCTTGGTCTTCTGCACAACCAGCAGCAGGATATTTACTTCACAGAACATCAGCTCTGTAGCTGTACCACAAATATAATCCATTCATCATCCCAGAAATACTCCTCCAACCCTGAAGTCTGACAGGAAAAATGGTGAAAACCACAACAAGCTGCCGATTCAGTCAAGGAAGAACCCCAATTGTAGATTTGAATACAGATATCCCATCTTAGCTGGATGCTTCCCCTTTGATAGTCTCCTGCATATTCATTAATCGTGATCTCCACCAGAAGGTTATTATCCATAAATGTCACTCTGTAATTAATTAATCCTGTCTGCTGGTTTCTCTCCCTGCCTCATTAACGACTCAAGTCTAGCTGATTGTATTCATATTCATGGGTCCAAATATACAGCTCTATTTCAGATTCAGATGCCAGAATATTTCACTTCATTAGCAGCAGGAAACGCTGCGGGGCCATTTGACAGGCAGGATCTGAATCCTGAGTTTCCTGTCAGCAGAGAGCACAGAAATCAGCTTGTTTGGGTCGTTGCCATAATGAGCGAACACATGGCTCTGGAGTCAGAAGTGAGTCGCCTCAGTCACTCCGGCAAAGTTTGAGCACATTCCAGTGAGAATCACCTTCCATTGGTAATGTGGTCCAAGGAGACAATCATGGGGTAATTTTGTGCTGTTTAGCAAATTGATTTTTAAAGCCACCCCCAGAGGCACATCTATCACCGCCGGTTTGAGTTTTAATAAAAATCCAATATAAATTTGCACAAAGCCAAGAGGAGCAACTCTGGCGCATTAGGCTAATAGAGAAGAATACCACAACTCAAGGAAGCGGTTTGCAAATAGTTTGACATTTACTCTCCTATGCACTTCATTATTATTGGAGGAAAATTTTATCCCAAGGCTCTGCTTGGTTACGCACTGCAAATATTAACAACATAAAGGCTTAAACATACGTTTTATATCCATAGCTGTGGACACATTGGCTGTTTCTGATTAGCTAGAAAATCTTACAGAAACAAATCTAACAATGTTTTAAAAAATCTGATTTGGAAAATTAGCAGTGAAGGGTACAATCTTTCATCTCAAGGTCGGTTTAAGTAAGATTTTTCTTTTTGAAAGAATTTAATCTCATTTGTTGTGAACTAATTACGTCAGTTTAATATTATATATAAAGCAAGGTGAGAACAACTTAGCCTGACTAACTTTTAAAAATTTCTGAAAAATCATTACTGTTACTATTCGCTGGAATTCCTTGGAAATATACAGTAAATATTTAGCTGATTTAATTTTAATGAAGCTCTACGTATAAAATCTTGAAGGTTTAGTACATTTGTGCTTCTACCAACATTCAGTGTTTATTAGATAAATAATAAAAAAATGTTAATCTATTTATGCACTAGTTTTGTCTTGTTATTTCTCAGCATTGTGTTTTTTTGTTTTGTTTTTTG
The DNA here is from genome assembly GCF_019740435.1 of Gambusia affinis. Lineage (NCBI taxonomy): Eukaryota > Metazoa > Chordata > Actinopteri > Cyprinodontiformes > Poeciliidae > Gambusia > Gambusia affinis. Next base: position 3,896,149 of record NC_057891.1, on the reverse strand, counting down.
ACTTGTGCATGGAAAGGTTAAAAATGAGAAAAAATCCTATTTGGTTCCTCAGTGCTTCTAAAAACAACCCAAACGATTAAAAACCTTATTTTTGATAACAAGTTAATGTTTTATGTGACTGAAATATGAGCCGTTTCAGAATCAAACTTCCTGATTGTTAAGTCACATTACATCAGCACTGTGCCGTTACCTAGCAACCCCAGGCAAGCGCAGCTCCGTTACCTAGCAACGCCAGCGGAATTCCAATGCAACATTGTTTTGATGCTTCATTTAAGGGCTTTTTTTCAAACAAGTTTTAAGAAAATAGACCGCATTTGTTTTATTTAAATAATAATATTACAGATTATTCTACAAACAGAAATTATTTTAAACAGAGCTTTAGGTTTGTTAAATAATTACTGTGTTTGTGGGAGGAAAAAAATGCATTTCTAATGGTTTTTCAGCATCAGAAAAACATAATATTGAGACCAGAAGCTACAATAGACAGACCCATGAAACCTGGACAGCTCTGATTTATGAAAACAAAAGAAAACTCAAAAATATTTTTGCTTAAATTCCATCTGGATGCAAAAAATGAAGCTTATGAGACAAACTTGTGGCATAACTGTGCCAGAAATGTTTATTAACTTCTGGTCTTATTTAAAGTTGCCTACCTAATTAAGCTGACTGTTATTTGGAGGTATGGAGTGTAATGTACCTCCAGTCTGCCCTGATTTTAATTTCAGGTCATTTCAGTCATTTCAGCTGCTGCTCTTGTAAAAAGACGAGTCTTCCTGAGACTGATGGGAATGCCATTTTGCAGGTCATAAACCAAAATATTGGGGAAATTGGACGTGATGATGACGGTAATTACCTTTTAAAGCAATCACAATACATCACTTGAAGAGGGTTGGGGGGTGAGAAACCAGAAATCCAGCAGCACTGCAATCCGTCTAGTTGTCACAGTATTTTCTCAAAACCACAAATGCTACACCGATGGTTGAGCTAAATGAGAAAATCCAGGAAACACTGCAGTCATTAGTCATCCATGGTTTTGATAACATGGATATCCGCAACTAATTTGTCGCTGGCGCCTGGAAGTCTTAACCCAACCTTACAAGAACCAAGCTGGTGCCAGAAAGTTCAAAATGAACCAATAATAGGATGAAAACTGTTAAGATGGTGCTAATTACTTTACATTTGCTGCAGAAGAGCCCGACTGCGTTAATTATCTGTGAAAGGTGAGGCGTGAGGAGTCGTACCTTTGAGACCCAGAATGAATGGAGAGCTTTAACTTCTTCCCTCCAAGCGTTTCTCCTGGAAATAACAAAAAACATCAGTACATTTAACATCCAGTTACCTCACTCATGCTATTAATGTGCAGTCATACTAATCCTATGGCAATAGTAATTAGCAGATATTAGCAGTTTTTAATTAAGCCTCGCATTTAATTTGTTTTAAAAACAGACATGAAAGGATTTTTGAGACTTCTGAAGATTTTTATGCAACCAAACTGTAATCAACTTCTCTTAGCGGGTCACACACAACATCAGGAGCTAAACAAACACTTGATTGTAGTAATTTATGTACAACTCAATGGAAAAAAACATTTAAATCATAGAAAATTATGCAAAACAATATAAAAGGCTGTAATAGAACGGCTGCATGGCTGAACTTACTGTAAAAATAATGCTTTTTGCACCTTTGATTATTTTTAAACACTCCTGCTGTTTGTCAAAGTGATTATTTTCCTTGGTTTAACCAAAACCATTGAGAGATTGTAAAGCATCAACACAGCCTCATTCTACAAAGGATAAAAATATATTAAAATTACTGTGGAATAACAGAGGTATTAAAACAGGATGAATAAGAAACTGGTGGAGCTGTAGGAATATTGTTATGAGTACTGGTTCTGTTCCAGTATTCCTCATCTGTCCAGACTAATAGTGTTTTCACACTTAAAGTGTTTAGTCTGTTTAAAATAAACTCTAATTTGTTTGTGAAGATTTGACCAATAAACAAACTGAACGGTTCCTTGTGGTTTGTTGCATCAAGTTCTGGTTCATTTGGACTTTTCTCCGTTTGAAAAGAAGCCAAACCTCCCAAAAAACTGTCGAGTTAAACTTATCAGCAGGTTTAAAACAGAGTGAATAAACTACAGCTGTGAAAACCTCCTGATGACACAAACCTTCTCCTGGTGGTTTGTTAAAAACCCAAAGCGCCAGATAATAGAGAAAAAAGAAAACTTAAATATTCAGACCACAATCTGTTGAGTTTAGAAAACACCATGTCTGTTTGTTTAAGAGGAACAAATTGAAATAATGTGAGAATAATGACATTATTTCAATGAGGATCCATTGAGGACTCAAGGTTTGGGAAAACAAACTTCATCCAAAACTGCATGATGTTTTTGAACCTTATAGACGCTTCAATAAACCGTCGGCACATAATTATGTTTTTCTCTAATCTTTGTTTTTTAATCAAATTGTAGCGGTAAGTGACATTAAAAGGTGGAAAATCTTAAGACATTTTAACACTTTAAGAGCAGCTGAATGAACCGTCTGCTTCCTGGACTCCTTCTACTATTCTGAGCCTCGTTAGCTGAAAGCACAACTGATCACTGCAAACTCTTCTTCACCTGAAAAATAAAACAACCAAAAATCCTAATCTACTCCAATCAGCTGTTATCAGACTCTCCTGGATCAACTTCATGCATGAAGCTGTTCTGTGAATCTCATCAGTTGTAGATAAAAGCCATGAAACTTTGCTCCAGTGCCGCCGTTTATGCAAATGCAATGTAAAAGTATAGCTTCACATTCCTCATTTTCATGTTTTATCACAAAATTAAATCTCAGAATATCAACTTTCTCATCACATTATTTCAGCTCTTGTCATACGTCTGTATTCTTATTAAGACCTTAGTGACTGAGTTGACTTCAATCGAAGGGTTTAAATAAATAGAAGTCAAACATGCTGGTCAAAGATGGCCGCCCTGACATTAGTCTAAACAATGGAGAGCCAAGGAGCACATTGGTGAATAATAAAGCAAAAAATTAAGATTTTTGCAAAGGTTAAATTTTCAAAAACCAAAAATTCAACCATTGCAAACAAACAAAGCAGAAAGAAATAAGAATAATTCGAAGTTTTCCCTGTTTGTAGTTCCGTACATCCATAAAGGAAAGAAGTCATGACATGTTTTGCCACATCCTACTTTTAATTTTCATCTGATTGTTAAAGTTTTTACTGTCAGAAGATGGTTCAGCTTTGAGAGCATTTTCTTCTATGATCCTTATAGAAATCTGTGAACAAACTCATTTATGTCCCCTGTAGCCTTGAGCTTTAAAATAAAGAGCTCGACTCAGAAAGTGTGACCAGTGTTCGTGACTTCAAGATCTCCACCCTGCGCTGAATATCAAAACGCCTTTCTCTCTCCTTCTCCTTCGCCTGAACACAACACAACTCGTGTGTTTCTCCGTCACTCTGTAGTTTACAGACCGGAGTAATTTAGACCTATTCCCTTGGAAAATCCTCCCAGTGTGTCCTTGAGCGGCGCGGAAGAGTAAAGCTGCCATTTGTCATCTGGATTGTGTCTCAGTTCCCTCCAGAGTTTGGGGTTTGGGCCAAAGAGAAAGAAAACGAAGCTGTTTTATTGCTTCACGTTTAAAATCTATTTATTTTCACTATACCTGGACAGTAGATCAATAATATATATCGCAATAGACACATAATTGATATAAATAGATAATATATCTCATAGGAGATTCTATGTTAAAAAAAACAACATGGAGAGAAAACTGAGGATAAAACAAAAAACTAACCAATATTTATCAACATCAACTGATATGAAATTATTTATTTTTCAGCCAGTTTTCACTCAGTTTGCTACTTTTCACACTATAAATGTTAAACTCTGCTAAATGTATGCAACTTTGCTCCAGTTAAGGAGGTTCGATTGAGTCTAACAGGAAGTTATGCGACACATTCGGCTCTAATTTAATAAAATATGGCGATGTAAAGGCTTACGGAGAGGCTCCAAATTATATTCCTGAACTAGAGGAATCAGTTCAGACAGAAATCCCAGCAAAGGGAAATCTTCTCTGCACTGAAACAATCTTCTTGCCATTCCCAACACTCTGCTAAATACATGGTGTCAAAACAATCCACATCTTTGTCAAATGCACTGTAATATTTATGCTAAACACGACTTTACTGCCTGAGCGTCCTGATAAGTAAAGCTTTTAGTCTTCTTGGTTCATTGAGACACTCATCCATTTAGGAGGAATCTTTTTGTTTCCCTCATGAGAAAAACTGTTGCAGATTTCCTTTTTTGTAAAGTTTAAATGTTTCACATCATATCAGGAAATGACAACCTGAGTGCATTTATTTATTTAAGAGAAGAAAAGTTGTCCAAATCAACCTGGTGTGTGTGAAAAAGTGTTTCATAAGCCTGGCGGGCCACCAGGCTTTACTTGGGCCCCACCAGGCTAAACATTGCTTATTCATTGTCATTTTTTAAAATGTTTGCATTTTTTAAGACTTTATAGTGTGTATTCAATCATTAATCTTCCAATAACACATAACTATCAGCTGATATTTTCACATTTCCTGTTAAATGTGAACATTTTTAACTCAGAAACACGGCAGGCTGCAGCAGGAATGACTGGCCTGGCGCCCAAACCACCGGGCTTAGCAAGTATTCTGGGGGAAACCCTGGATATAATTATTCTGTAACGTTTATCACAATTTCATGAGTTGCTTCAATTATTAACAGTCTGTTCAGGGTCATGCCAAAGCTTTCAGTATATTTAAGTCCAGACTTTGAGTAGGCCACTCTAAATGGACCGTCTCAAAATGGAATATTATGCTCCTGTAATCTGATTGGATGGAAAATCTCCTTCAGAATCAGTAAATTATCCTGGTCCAAAAGTAACCCCAGATCACCATACGACCCCCACCATGTTTGACTGCACTTCCTCTGCCTGACATGATGGATCTTGGTTCTCTTTTCTGCAACCCTTCCTGCATTGATCAATATCTGTGTTTCCACTGACCAAAGGATTGCACAATTTCACATTTTGAAAATAAATTTGCTCAGTGGAAACACACCAATTTTGAAGAACAAAAAAATCTTGTTTATTGACAGTTTTAGCTACAAGATGACGTGGTTTTTGTCTTTAGATCAGAGCATAGATCTCTTAGTTACTTCATGTTGTCAGACAAGTTCTTAGTCGATTTAATAAGTCAGTCCAGTAAACAAAAGTTTGTTTTTTCATGTATTGCAAAGGATGCATTTATATTTCAGATAACTATATTTAAATGTCATTTTTGAAACTGTTAATTCTGTATTATATGCTTATTGTCATATTACAAAACAAAGTAAAGAAATCTATTTTTGCAGCACGTAGCTTAAGAAAAAAACCAACATACTAAGAGAACAGAGAGTCCATTTGAACACAAACATCAGAGAGAAAGCACAGATGGATTGGCTACTGATCTCAAAATACTCTAAAATGGAGCAGTGGGTTTGTTTTCCTCCTGTGAACAATCATGCAGATCAGATTTGTCCTTTAAGGTGGATGAAATTAGCCAAAGAAGGATTATTAACTGGAACTACAGGCCTCAGGTCCAGGAGTTTAAACACAAGACTATTAACGGCGGTTAAAATGGCCGCAGAGAGTCAGACTTCAATGAGACACAAAATCAGAGAACAACAACAACAAAGAGGACTGTAGAGGCGTATTTACTCTGAGAACAAACAAAAACGCACAAACACTCAAAGAAAGCAGTGAAGGCAGAGATAAAACGACCAAAAGACGAATTCATTATCTACAAAAGATAGAAAATAAACTGAACTTCCAAACTGATTTTCTCTTAGTTTTCTACTTTAAAAGGAAGTAGTTTTGATCCGACTGATCCCAAAGGAAAATGAAATGAGTCTAAATGTGACAACAACAGTGTTGGAGAAGAGAATCAGTAGATTAAAGTCGATTATTGCTGTGATTAAACTGTTAACTCGCTCACCGCATCACATTTACCACCCCAAGATTTAAATGGCGGACATGTGACACGGCGCCGTCCAAATTGTATTCATGACCCTGAAACTTTATCATTCGTATTCTGCTGCTTCACTCCAATACCCCTAAATAAAATTCACAGCAAGCCATTAAACCCAGACCCATTTAGTAAATACTGACCATCTGTGAGTGGTTTATCTCAGGCCTTCAGATTCACTGCTGCCAACTTAGTGACTTCAAATCTGGCCTTTATAGAGAATGTGAGGGGAAAAACCATGAGCCAGATCCAGTCTGCAGATTAAAACGAGTCACTGGAAAAAGTTCAGTAAGTTTCTCTGGATAATGAAGATTTTAGAGAACATAAAAATTATGTTTAACGAAGACAAGCTGAAAACAACGTGCCAGTTTTTAGCTTCATGTAAAGACAGGGTTGATGGTTCAACCTATCACGTAATAAAAAAAGAATAAGCAAAATTACACAGAATATATCAACAAGTATCCACTGAAACAAGAAGGTTGAATGAAATGTTTCATGTAAAATTACATTTTAAACAATTTTTTATTCACTTTTAACTTTAATAATACTATTTAAAAGTGGACAATCACATAAAACCCAATTAAATACTTTATATATTGTGATTGCCATGTATAAACATAGATTATAGAGGTAGGAATGTTTTGCAAGACACTAAACTAGTGGTGTCCAAACTGGCAAATAAACAAATTTATTATTAAAAAGTCTGTGATATAGTTTAAATTTTTTTGTATTTGTATGTAACAGCTTCCTTTATACCCGTCCCGTCATACAGACTTGGGTGGACAGTGGGTTGGATTGTAAGTTGTTTAATTTACAATCTGTAATGAGTGGTTGATAAAAACATCCAATTAGCCTCCCCTACTGGTCCACCAGTCGCTCACATCAGAGCGCAAAACAGTCTGTGTCACAAATAATTATTACAATGAAGTTTAACAATATATTTTTCTCTAACATGTGATCGTATAGTGGTTATAATTAATAATACATCTTTAATATGAATTTTATACAATTTCATCTTTCTTTTATAAATGAAACAATCTAGAAAAATAAATACAGATAGCAATCAAAATTAACTATTAAATTACTAAATAGCACCCTCTAGTGCTTCACAGAAAACAACGGCCATGTTGTCATGGAAACAGCTAATAAACACACTAACAAATTGGCAAACATAACTGACAAACAGGCTAATACAACTGACAAACATAACTGACAAACTGACAAACATAACTGACACATTAAATTATTGACATTTTTACCTGTAATGAGTGGTTGACAGAAACATCCAGTTAGCCTCCCCTACTGGTCCAGCAGTCGCTCTGTGTATCGCAACAACACTCCAATTTAGTCCCCGAACAAAACCACAAAAACAAGTCAGAGGAGAACCGGATTTGATGACTTACCACATCAGAGCGCAAAACCGTCTGTGTGGAATTTCCGGTTTCCCCTCTTATTTATAGGAAACCAGTAGGGGGCGCCAAACACCACTCATCACAAGGCAGTTATAAAATACATACAAAGATGTGTACCAAAACATATTTTAGCAAGAATTTCACTTGTATATCTAATATCCGTTACATGTATATTAATAAAGATAAAACATAAGGGTTCTGAACTCTTGCCTTACTTATAAAAATATAAAAAAAATTCAAAATTTTTGGTGATCATTTATAAACATTTTTATTCTAAACTCTTGGTCAAGGGCCAAACAAAATAATTTGAAGGGCCACAAACGGTTCCTGGACCCTACTTTGGACACCCTTAAACAAATGTCCACAAGGCAGACATGGGCACCTAAATCACCTTGTTATTGTTTTTTCTACCATTCAATAAACAAAATTAGCTAATTTTCTCATTCAAATCTGAATTTAGCCGTTATTTTTTTATTTCTGTAGTTACCATGACGATCTAAACCAAGCAGAAGAGTGAAATACAGGAAGAGATGTGACATGTCTGCACTCTGAAGATGTTGGGAAGAAAACTGTAAGACCTACAGCAATGATGATTACATTGGATTACATCGAAAAACTGAAATCGACCAAAAATATGCATAACTTAAACCATTATTATAGAAAACCTGTAAGATATATCAAAAAGCTAAATCATCTGAAGATAGCTTAATGTTGTGTAAGTTATTTAAAAGTTGAGTGGAGTTTCTAAGTTGAAGTAAAGAGAAGCAGTAAGTTATCAAACATCACAGTGTTTGTGGAATTATGAAAAATTTCAATTGAGCTGAAATTTGCATCAAATATCTCATAAATGATATTAAACTACAGAATGAGCTGAACATTTTGATATATGAATTATTAAAATCAGTTAAGTGCTGAAAACAGTGGAATAATTAAGAGAAACACAATCTAAAGAATGTGTTAGGTTAGGAAGAGCTTCTTTTACTTACAACTCCTGGCCAAAGACAAAATGTTTAATCTTTCCTGTCTTTAGAGATTTATCGCATCACCATTCTTCAATGGGATTTATACCTCCAGCCTTCCTCACACACATTCCCTTCCTGTTCCCGTCTTCTCTCCTGTCAAATCAACAAATGTGCTGGGCGAGTGTGAAATAAAAGAGATTAAAGAAGTGGAGGCTTGTTTATGCCAAAAAGAAATCTCTCCTGGATTTGTCTGCACGGCTCAAAGTCAGTAGATGCTCCACTTCCTTATTGTGGGCAAAGTTTCAGAAATTAGCCATCAGAGAAGAGACTAAAGAGCATGCAGGCTCTTCGCGGTTTGTAAACTTCCAACAGTGGTAGAAGGATTTACTCCTGGACTTCCCAAACTTCTCTAACAGGTGGGATTAGAGTATCAGGAGAGTCTCTGCAGAAGGAAAGATTAGCAGAGAAATATCACCTGAAGGCTTATAGAGCGATCTAGAGACCTCCGAGGTTTCCTCAGAGGACTTTCTGAGTGGTCCATCACTCCTGTTTGTTTTTAAGAGGGAAATTAAAACAGTAATCACGACATTCAGAGTTTGGTGTGCGGACTTCCTCCAGGTCTCTCAGGAAGATGAAGTTAGAGTTTGTTTCCCTTGTTAACAGAAACCCTGGCAGCCAGAATCCAACAGGACCAAACAGAAAAGCATCACAAACATCGTACTCAGAGAACCAAACTTCCCCAGCCGGGGAACTTGTCTCCACGAACATTTACAATTAATTAATTCAGGATCGCTTGGAAATCCATAAAAACTTAAAAGCTCATTTTATTTGGCAGACAATAATGTTCATGGCATGGCTTTATTTGAAATATGAAATATGACTTTGTCTTTTCCAGTTGTCATAGTAACTCAAAACGGAAGACAGGGAGCCACCTTTCGCTCATGGGGATATGACGTCAGCGCCACACCTCCAAAGAAACCATAGGAAAGTTAGCTTACCTGACTTTCCACGTGTTTTGCTCTTCATGGCAGACTCCTCTCCTCCCACTCAGCAGGTTTTCACCTCAGCTTCAATTAAAAAAGGAGCTACATTTCCCAAAATGGCCTAATATTGTTTAAAGCATATAGTTTTTACCGTTAAAAAGCTCCCTGCGCGGCCTCGTCGGGTCATTTCTCCTACAAGCGGCGCCAATCAGAACGTCATGCACCTGCAGCTGTCCAGATGGTGCGTTCACTGCTTCAGGACATTAGAGTACCACTCTGCCACGCATCGTTTCCCAGTCAAAAACAGCCCAACATACAGTTAGTTTTTTTTTAACATTACCCCAATTACTTAGTATGTATATAAATAGTGTATTTATCAAGCCGTCTCATGTGTATTAATGTGGCATTTTACGTAATTTTGAGCCACAGTAAACCTGAATTACCTGGATTAATGCATCTAAACTGCACAGCTTTCAAAACATTTCTCTTAACTTCATCCTTTTTTCTTCCTTTTTCCATTTTAAAACTTTGCCAGTGGGTGTTTTCCACAGTAACTCTGACTAACCTTGAATTAATATGAGTTACAGCAACATTTAATTTCCCTTTGGGATCAATAAAGTATGTTTGAATTGAAATTTTCCATGTAGCCACCAGGCTCCCAAATAATCTTCTTTTCAAGTTAAAATTTAACTACACAACCCAAACTCCATGTAGTTTGCTAATTTTTTTAAAAGTCAGGACAACTTATTAGTACATCCGGTGTCATTAACCACAAATTACACTTAATTTTTCTTAATTTCTTAAGTTTTAATTAAGTCACTTACCTTCAGGGTTCATACACTTGTCCCACAGAAAATTCAAGAACTTTTCAAGCATTTTTAAGGGAAGTTTTTAAAATTTTCCAGCACAAGACCTTGGAAACAAAAACAATACAAAGGAAGAAAATTAACAATTATTTTCTTCAAATTATCTCTAATATATAACCAGTTTCTTTAGTAGATTAGTGTAGATGTGAAAAACAATGATTTCTACATTTTTATGATTTATTCTTTTCAGGTCAAATGATTGTTTTTTATTTAACTGTATAGTATTTTGCTTCAAACCTAAATTTTCGGATCATATGTTTATTTATATACGAATATGTATGTGTAATTGGTATCAATGCAGTCTCTGATTGTAATAGAGAAACTTATATTTCTACTGTTAAGAGCATAACAAATGCATGAAATGTTAAATAACATTATGTTTAAAAACAACATTGACATAAAATGTGAAAAAGTGTCTGCATTTCATATTTTTACACAGCAGGTGATTGCAACTTTGGTGTTTATGTGACTGTCATGTGACATTGATTACTGAAGATTTTAAAATTATGGATGCTTTTTATTAAAACCAGGTTCAAACTTATCAAGTTTCCCTCAGAAAACTTGCTAAATTTGGTGTTTGGGTGCTACTGCAGTCATCCATCCAGCGGTTTGTCGTGTTTTTGAGTTAAAAAATGTTTAAAGTTGACAAGAAATTTGAAAATATCACTTGATAAATATGTGGTATTGAATGATTGGAAAATTAATAATTAAACACAAACTATAAGTCTTAAAAAATTGCATTAAAAAAAAGACAAATAAATGAGCAATGTTTATTTATTTAAGCCTGGTGGGGGCACAAGTAAAGCCTGGTGCCCACCAGGCTTAAATAAACCCTACAGGTCAGAATAGTAGCAGTAAAAATAGCAGCAATCTACAATTTCTTTAAAAAGAAAAGTTACTCATCTGCAAAGAAAATTCTCACTAATTGGTTAAAAAGCATCAGTCCGCTCAAAATCCTCCACAGGGCCTCAAACGGCCCCCCGCCGCGCTTTGGACACCGCACATTTGAACTTTGCATAAGAAAAAGATAAAAGACAAGTCGCCACTCTCTTCTACCAGGACATGTTTATTTACAGCGGCAAAATGATACGAGTCACAAGTGTTGCACAGGTACATACAGAGAAACATCGATAGTTCCCACTTCCTGCACAGTTCAGCAGAGACAGTCCAGGGGACACGGGGACAGAGAGGACACATAATGTACACTGAGCTCAAACACGTCTGTTTTAACCCCGGACAGAACCGAAAGGATCGAGGAAACGAGAGTGGCTTCAGACTCATATTCAAATACAAAAAGAACATGTACAAACTGTATAGCCTCCAGGCACTGTGCTCCGGTATTTACAGTGATCATCGACAGGCAGCAGAACCAAAACCCATTCACGTATGCAGGTACTCGTTTCAGTTTTATTTTCTTTCTGCGGCGCCTCAGGGGTTGGAGGTAAAAGCTCAGAGGTGGGGAGGGGATTATACACCATCTGTTTCCGGGTCATCATGACCCGGAAACAGAAAAACGCCTGGAGGTCAAACGGAGCCGGACTTCTGAACTCAGAATCGATTTTGGATGAGCCGACGGTCGTGGACTTACAGTACAGTACGTGCAGATACATTCAACAGACATACATGCAACCTGAATGTTCACACACACACGCATGTACGCACACACACACACACACACACACACACACACGCACGCACGCACGCACGCACACACACACACACACACACACACACACACACACACACATATGATAATGATGCGTTACACACCAACAGAACCAGATCTCTGTTTACTTCCAGGTTCCTACATTTGATCAAGTAAAAAAACTCAATTTCCCTGACTTCCCAGTCCAGGAAGGAAAGAAAGGAAACAAGTAAGGGAGGGAAGTAAAGGAAGCAAAGAATGAAGCTCAAGGAAATAAGGAAAGATAGGAAGGACAGGAAAAAGGGAGCTAGGAAAAATTAAATAAAATATGGAGGGGAAAAAATAAAAAGACTGAAGGAAGGAAAGAAGGAAGGATGGGAGAGGAAGAAAACAATTGAAGGAGTTAGGATACAAGAAAGAAAGAAAGGACAGAGGGAGGAAAAAACGACAAGTAAGGGAAGGACACAAGTTAGGAGAGAATGAAGTAAAGGGAGTGAGGGACTGAAGGAATCAGGAAATTATCAAAAACATAAAGACAGAAGATCAACTTTTAGGAAAGAAAGTCTTAAAATACAAACATTTTTTCCATTTTCTTATGTTCTGTCAGAACCGTGTTCCCCATCTGTGAGTCCAGAGCGGCCGGCCGCCGCAGCCCGCAGCATCACCATCAACAGTCCACTCTCTCCGGCGCAAAAAGCAGCAAATCAGAAGTTGATTTCATGGAGCGAACCGCACGAAAGGGAGCGAATAAAGGAAAGAAAAGGCACATTAATGCCGTAATTACTGCCGTGGAATCGCCTCGGGTTCGAGTTTCCCTCAAGGGGAAGCAAATGAGCGGAAAAAGCAAAATTACACCAAAACCTGAACGCAACGGGGAGAGAAGGTAAAACAAAAGCCAAGCCTTCTGCACTGTGGAAAAAACGACATCCTTTTTTCAATATATTTACATAAAAGCTCTGTAAAATATCAGTTTTTTTTCACCTATGTACAACACACAACGACATCAGAGAGAGTCCGAAACAGAAAAGGAGTTTCTTTCTTTTCAAAATAAAAGATTTGGGATCAAATGAGTGTTTCCACGCTTTCAGATCAAAAACACTTTTTTTTTTTTTTTTTTTTTTAGTGTTTAGAAACATTATTTGATTTGTTTCTACGTCTCCAAAGCATGGAAACACCAAGACTTGAAAACAAAGATGGCGGCCATTTCACCATCCCAAACCGCCATAAAAAACAAGGAAAAGGAAATTCTGAGAGAGAAAGAGAGAAAATAAAATAAAACACAATCATTGAAGAGGCTCCTACTGAACAAAATGCATTCTGGGTGTCAAAAAGTTTCCTTCCTGTTTCCTCTCTTTTAATTTTATTTACACATGCCTTTCATTTGGGCATTCATATAAACAGATATAGTATTTTACTCCACTAGTTTCACTTTTCCTGGCCGTTGGTCTCGTGATCCGAATGTTGTTTTGGTGGCAAGGGGAGCCGACCCCGTTCTTCTTTACCGTTACTTAATAATATATTTATATTTATTTATTTTAAGCCTTGCTGTCGTCCGGCTTTATGTGGATGCTGTTGTCGCTGTGCACTTTGATTTCAATCGTATCCGGCTTGAGAGACTCTTTGCCATTTTCTTCCTTCAACGGCAGCTTCCTGCAGGAAGAGAAGAGGCGAGGCGACAGGAGGAGAGGTGAGGCTCACGGCTTTTCACCGCTCAAAACCAGAAATGAAAGGATTCAGGATGGAGCGCAAACACTAAACGTGCACATAAAACAGAGTGTTCTTCATGTGAAGCCCATGAATGAGTTAGATTATTCTTTAAATGCATGAATGTTGTTTTTTATTAAGAAAAAAAACAACAAAGATTATAAATATTCCTGCTGAACGATTGGATGCAAATAAGGAAGGATGGAATGAAGGGAATAAGGACACAAGAGAGGAAAGGAAAATAAAAGAAGGACATAAGGAAGGAAAGGTTTTTCTGAGTGATAAATTGTTCCATTTATTATCGCGATAAATTCTCTTATTGTCGTTTTGAGATCATTTTCAACTAATAATGCAAGAAAACTTTCTCAAAGATTAACTTAGTTAAAATTTTAATGCTGAAACTGGAAGATATTTTAAATATTCAAAATAAACAAAATGGATCATGAAGTTTCCCAAAAAACAGCTGGTTAAGAGAAAAACACCAAACTGAAGATTTTTTTTGGTTGAAAAAGAAAGAAAAACGATAAATCGTAAAATGAGCTTTAATTTATCATGTGATGAATTAATTTATTGATTAATTGTGACAGGCCTAAGCAGAACACAAGGAAGTTTGTGCTCTACAAAAACCATAAAGCAATAGATTAATAAAACAATAAAAAAAATAAATAAATAAAACATCAGAAAAGGTACAATTAAAATCAAAGGCATAAAAATACGATAAGAACCGATTTAATCTGGGAAAGTAACTTAATCCAGAGAATAGGAGACACAATTTAAGAATATAGGAAAGAAAAGTAAAAAACAAAACAAAATCAAAACTATGTTTAAAAATCAGCCAATAAATGGAAACGTTTCTGTAGCAGCCAGAAAACAAAATGGACGATAAAGAAAACAGAAGCATCCAAGAATGGGCTCAGATTGCAGCAAATATTCAGAAAATGGATCAAAAAAACATAAAATTTACAGCCAATTTAAAGGTAAGATTATTTTTCAAACACTGAAATAATTGGGAAAAATATTTATTGTAAATAATTTAGAATATTTGAGCAAAAATGAACAAGAATAAAACACTTTGTGTAATTAGTTTCTTTTGTTTGCTTCATTTCTGTTTTTGCAAACAAAAACCATAAAAAGAGAGTTATATTTATTTAATTTACCATGATAAATTTAAGTGTCACGATCCGAAGTTTAAAAATAAAAACAGTGACATGAGCAGAAAAGCCACAACAAAACTAAACTAAACCAAAGTAGAAACTAAAATCACCATGTTGGAAAAACGCGCCGTCATTTTTCCAGTTGTACGAGGGTGGCAGCATCATGATGTGGGAATGTTTTACTTCACGTCACAAAACAGATGGAACAATCGGATAAGAGCATGATGAGGGATAATCGATCACAAATCAAACGGGGTTTTATGAAGTCCTAATAAACTGAATGTAAACTTCTGAATTTATTTTGGTTTTTGTGAATTGATATAATAAAACAAAAGGAGCAGAAAGTTGTGCTGAGAGTTTTTGTGTAAAAATAAGATAAAAAAACAAAACTACCTCCAGTTATTGGTTTTCATCCAAAATAAAATCTGTTTTTGTTTTTACTCCGACCATTAAAGTTCAATTTTTAAAACCAAAATGAAGAAATTTCAGTCGAATCTGTTTTCTATTAAATCAATACAAACCTCCAGGTTTTACCTTCATTTACATCACTTCCTGTTTTCCTGAGTGAATCTTTAAACTGGGTCACATGTGAGCAGCAGCAACACATTTCAGCTGAGGGACGTTCATAATATCACACTGCTTTACTTTTTATTTTCTTATTTTAAATTTTTTATTCTGACGACGCTGCTGCTGATCAATCAGGTCCGTTTGTCACCTGGAACTAGAAACCATCCGTCAACTGAAGCTTCTGACGGGAAATGTGGCTCAATCAGCTGGAAAACTAAAGAAATTTGCATTTCCAAGGTAACGGAGGATCTACGGGAACAAAACAAGTCCAAAATACTAGGAGGAAATTCATCACTAATAAATGTTTTTATGTTTTCACGAAATGAAGGAAAAGCACAAAGAAGACGGATGGAAAAAAAGAAATGAACAAAAGGAAGGAAGAGAAGCTGGGAAAGAAGGACGAGGAGAAAAAAAAGTAAGAAAAGAAGGATGTTTGAAAGGATAGAAGAAAGAAAAAACAAAGAATGGATGAAGGACACAAGGAAAGACCAAAACACAAGAAAGGAAAGAAGGAGATAAAGAAAGAAATGAAGGAAGGAACAAAAGATGGAAGGAAGAAGATAAAATGAAAGAAGGAAGGTTGGAGAAAAGAGAAAGAAAAAAGAAGGGAAAAAGAAAGAAAAGGATAAAAAAAATAAGAAAGAAAGAAATAAGGGGAAAAAGCAGATAAAAAAGAAAAGCTGGAAGGGAGGACAAAAGAAAGAAAAGATGGAAAGAAAGAGAATAAAAGAATAAAGAAAGGAAATAAAAAGGAAGGAGATAAAAATGAAGAAAGCTTGAATAAGAGAAACAACAAAAGAAAGAATAAAAGAAACAAGGAAAGATGAAAAGATAAAAAGTGAAGGAATAGAAAAATGACAAGAACAAGAGCAAGAAAGAGAGAAAATAAATAAATAAATAAAAATAGAATAAGGATGAGGTGAATAAAACACAAGGAAAAGTAGAAAAGGAAAACGTGACGAGATGTAAAGGACACAAGAAGGGAAAGGAAGGAAAGGATGAAATATGGAAGGAAAGAAGGAAGGAAATAAGGAGAGGAAGAGAGGAAGTGTGATGGAGATACTTTCAGATTCTCCAGATCTGAAACATAAAGCCTCAAACTCCATCAGGAACTTTTCAGATGTTGAATTTTAACTCCAGAGTCTCAGACATTCAGATTTAGAGGATTCATTTCCACTTGATCCATCGCTCTGATTAGAGAAAATCAATACCTGATCGCTTTGGAAACGCCACTGTATCTGGAAACACAATCAGGTTGATGGATCAGTTTAATATCTGGCCAGTTCTTGGTTTTAGATCAAGTAAAGAAGTCACCAGAGTTCAGCAGAGGGGCGAGTTCTGATACTCCATCAATAGAAATCTGTTTCCATAGCAGCAAACGGTTGATTTTTACATCTGAACTGCAGGGAGTTTCCCATGTAAAACAGTGACCCGCTGCGGGGGGGGCTTCCCCTCGCCTGATTGGTGGATGCAGAGTGGAGCCAATTTCATGTCTCATTAGCTTCATGCAAACCCAGATTGGACTTCAGATGGGAGTTTCCTCACATCCTGGTTCCTCCTGCTTGGATGTAAATCAACACCAGATGCATTTCAGAGCTTTGAAATATAAACGTTGAAGTTGTAACTCTTTACGCACAGTTTGGAGTTTCAAAATTACTAGACTTTCAAAATATTTTAAAGCTGCAGCATCTAACTTTTAGGGTCTTAATGCCGTCAATCATCCTCATGTATGTGATACTAAATATGCTAATGGTGGAGAAACAACTTACAGTTACAGGAAAGCTGTTTATGCTAACAAATTATCTCTTTTCTTCCGTTTATACATGTTTTGAAATATGTAATGGACATTATTTGTATTATTTTTATGATGCTTATGAGCTCTGTGTGCAGTAAAGGTTTCTCTGCTTCTGCAGCTGCAAGAACAGTTAAATAAAAGTCAGATCTGTCTGCTGAGAAACCAGCTTTCACTGTTTGTCTCGTAAATGTTTCTGCTCTTCTCCTGCTCTGGAGTATAAAAGACAAATTCTTGATCATTTTACAGTGAAAGCTCTGTTACAGTCGCTGACCCTAAATAAACCTGAGCACCACTTCCATGAATACATTCCTCCTCAACAAATTGTTAGAGAATTAACTAAAGACAACAAACTGCTTCAGGATTCATCTTAATGTTTGATATTTAACAAGTTTTATACAAAGAAATATCACGGTTTTAAAATGGTTGCGTCATTTTTTCAATGCTCTTTTGAGATCCACTTGATTCCTGCTGCTCTCTTTACTTCAGCAAACTGTTGGTTTCTGGCAGAGAAAATCCAGATCACAACATCTGGGAGTTTCAACTTTCACAGGGTTAAATATCACAGCTGTCTCTCTGTCAAAGCTGAAGATCTAATCCATCCAGAAATTCACACTATAATATTCTCTGATTTTTCCAGGGAATATTACAATAAAGATTGTTGTTTACAGTATTTACAGCTTGGGAAGCTATGCTACATATTGATAGTATTTTCTCCTTGCTGCACTAAATCTTGTGATTTGTGTGATTAGACATTTCAGTTTAAGATTGTTCCTGATTTTATTTAATCTCCATCTGTAAATCTTTCCCAGCAGCCTGAATGTCAGATTATGCAGAAATACTATAATACAGGATAAAGAATGTTAACATTTTGTAATAATACGGGTATGAAACCATCAGTATTTCATGTTGCTCTGTATCTATCTGCAGTGTTTGCTTGTATGGAGTGTTTTCTGTCCACACAGACACACACTCTGCATGCAGCCTGAGCAGCCAGTCACTTAGTGACTCAGCAAAAGTCAAAGCTCCCTCCCTGCTCCTTCTTCTCTCCTTCACATCGGCAGCATAACAAAAAAACAAAACGTGGCTCTGCGGAGGCGAACCGAGGCCTCGTTTATTCTGAGTTGTGAACTTCTACGCTGAGAAGAAGCAAAGCACAGAAGCAGCTCATGCAGCAACAACACAGGCGACTGGAACGCCGCGGCGCTCGGAGCATGCAGACGAGAGGAGAGCACTCAGCACAGAGGATGGAAGCACAGACGTTAGTGAGAAAGACATAATCAGAGACATACTGTGGTTGAAAGGGTGGTTGGGCGGCTGTTGTAGGTGTACCTACAGTAAACGGTAAAAAGAAGTCTCCTTTGCTCATTCGTAGCAAATAGAGGAGTGACATGAAAGGCAATTTGTGACATTTGACTAAACTGAGGGCTGATTGTTTCTGATTGAAACAGTTTCTACAGATTTGCATTCATCCCTTCAGGTCTCTACGGTTGTTGATACACCCACAGCAGATGTTCCAAGCATGAGGGGCCTGGCGACTTGCAAACATCAAAAATCCAAACAGTTGACCCAAGATTTGCAGGAGCAGGAGGTGGATACTCACAGGTAGGCCGCCTTGCCCTCCTCCATCTCTTTGCCCTTGCCGCTGGTCGCCGTCTTCTTGCTGCAGAGCGTGCGAGTGATGCACATGAGGAGGCCGCAGTGGCGCAGGAAGAAGCAGCTGACGTCCACCAGCACCAGGAGCAGCAGCAGCGCTCCGAGGCTGAGGCCCACCACCGCGCCGAGCCCCAGGCCGCTGAACAGGGATTCTGCTAAGGCAGGGAACACACAACCACACACACCTGTTAGCCGACCCAGTCTGAAGACGTCTGGTTCCAACCGCCATCCTCAGGGTCGAACTCCAGACCCACGTCGCTTCCGTTTCCATCACGTTGGAAGAAGAAGTCACGGCCCAATAAAAACCCTCCGACCCAAAACCAAGAAATGAAAGCAGATCCTCAGCGTGAGAGAGATTTTTACAACAGGGTTTTATGGCAACTGTAGACTGAAAAGATGAGACAATTTCTGAAAATTTGACAAGTTTTTCTGTTGTAGAACATTTCTTAATTAAAAATTAATTAATCAAAATTAATACATTTTTAGATTACTCTTATAAGTCTAAAGATGTCAGACTTTTTTCAAGCAAGCTGTCAACCTTTCAAACTCAGAAATTTCCATCTTTTGTCTGGAAAATTTCTGACATCTATCTCAACATTTCAACGGTTTTTTTCTAGTAAATGTTCAACTTTTGCAGGCGAAAAATTTCCACATTTTTTGTAGAAAATTCCTCACATTAATCTCAAAATTTCAATGTTTTCTCGCCAAATTTGCAGCAGTTTTCAGTTGCAGCTGGGGGGCCGCACAGAATCAGTCCAGGAGCCACAAATGGCCCCCGTGCCGCACTTTGGACCCCTTTTTCCCAAACTGTGATCTGTAAAGTACTGCAAGTGAATAATATGTAGAGTTAGCTTAGCAAATGATTGTGTTTATTAATAATAATCATAGATAAGTAGGTTAAGACAGAATATAAAAGTAGTTTAATATTTTACCTTCAGGTTGTATTTAAGATGAGCAGGTTTATACTAGTCACAAAACTTTCCCTTTAAGCTTGTAGGATTATTTATAAAGGATAAAAACAACTTCATTTGTTTTTTTTATGTTTTACGGATTAAATGTTGGTAAAGTAACCAATCTGTAGAGGAAGTAAGCTTGAGAAATACATAAAAATCTTTTGATTCTTGTTTAAAAGTACAATAAAGGATTTTGAGGTTTTATTTCAGATAGATTGTGACCAAATGAAGCACAAAAGGCTACAAGTTTCTGTGTTTTTCTTAAGAGAAGGAAAACCTAGAGGTGAAAGTTAGGTGTTGGAGTCAGCAGGGAGTCTCTGCTGGTCGGGTTCCTGCAGAGCGGAGGCTGAAGGCCACAGCCCTCGCTATACATCCATATATTTTACACAAATAGAGATAACTGCAATGTAAGAAAAAAGGAAGCAGAAACTTTCCCAGAATGACTCGAAGGTCAATGAATTCCTTCGAAGCGAGCTGGAGAGTTTCCAAACTAATCCGCGATTCTCAGTGGAGCCTGGAATAATCTTGAATATTAGCGTGAATCCCACCAAATCTCCTCCAAAACAAATCAATTTCTGCCTTACAAAGTTTCCGCTATTTAGGCTTAAAGTTTCAAAGACTTGAATAAATAAGGAAGAGGAGATCTGTGGCAATCCAAAAGTCTTTTTGCGGTGGTGATTCATGTCTTCTGATTTGTTTTAAAACCCACTAAAACCTTTGGGTTTTTCAAACCACACAACGTCTGCGGGGCCCTCCGGCCTCCCATCCTCATTCAGCTTTATGTGGCAGCCGCCTGCACCTCTGCAGGGGAGATGTAGTGCACATTTCCCAACTCCACTGCTCCACCGAGTATCATTAACATGTTGATGTTTCAGCCTGAATCCTTCGGGCAACTCGCTGCACAGCTTGCAGCCAATAACTGGTTCATGTGGGGCAGAAACTCGACTTTTTCAGGCAGGGAAAAAAAAAACACGCCGGGCTCAGAGAAAGCCAGCGATGGATTGAATTAATAAAATAAATACATCAGGGTAGGACAGTGCAGTGCAGCTCCCATGGGGCAGGAATGAATAGAGCCGGGGCCTTAAGTGATCCTGGGGTTGAGCAAAGTGAAAAGAAGCAGCGAGGACGGCTGGAGGTCAGCGAGGCTGGGAGTAATCAGTGATTGGAGATAGACTCAACCTGTTCAGATAAAGCTTCCACTCAGAGGCTTAGCTTCTCTGTTTGCTGCTGGAGGACACCGGCCTGCTTTACTCGCTCCATCTTCTACTAATACTCTCTCTGTTTGCTATTTTTGCTGTCATTAACTTTGTGCTCTCTTTGTTTTCTCTTTTTATGGAAAGTATTCGACTCAGTAGCTGCGTTTTCATTACGAATATATGCATATGTCGTGTTGTTTCCTTTAAATAAGTCATTAAAAATATGGCAGCGGTGAATGTAAACAGCTAAATGAGTTTATAGTCATGATTCAGCCAATCAGAGGAGGCTTTGGTGTCTTATTCAGGCATTTTGGGGAAATTGTAGTCGGCCATTTTACAGAAAAAAGATGGATTCCAATACATTAGAATGACACAAATTATATATAAAACATTAACTTCCTGCAGTTTCCTGTTGTCGTCTTCTTTGTCGTTTCTACCAGTAGTAACTTGTGATGTGAAAAAAAAATTTCCATTGCAATTTTGCGGAATATATCTATTTTGATATGGCTCAAACAAAACACGAGTTTTTTCAAAATTAGCATGTTTGTAATTGAAAATTGAAATTGAAATTGCATAATTTCAACTGGATTAGGATCCAGTTCAATAACAGTGTAACTTAACTCAGTTTATTTAGAAAAAATTTGAGTTTTCACAGATTTTTTCCTTAAGTTTTATAAATTAAATGCAGCTTTGTTATTATTAACGTTTCTGCTAATGCTAAAACAACTTCCACTGAGTGTATTAATACATATTAAAGTATATTTGGTTACAGTTATAACACTCAGGTTCCACTGTACATTTAATTTTATATAAATACTACTAAAATTAATTCGGTGGAGAAACATTTTCTGGTGCATTCAGTAGTTTGTCAGTCAAAGAGGGAGAATTAGCAAAAATAGTCCAATGATTAAAGGCTCAATGTTCCAGAACTTTCCTTAAATCCTGATACACAAAGTTGTTGGTGGGAGCAAAATTGAGCAACATATTCAAAAAGAGGATGAATGGAGCTTCAACAAGACAGGAGGAGGTGATATCTCCGTTTGGACACCGTCCAACTGAAAGTTAAACCCAGAGGGCTCACTGTAAACAATTTCAAGGTCCACAAAACAGCTTTATAGCCGTTATTAACGCACAAAACAAGAATTACAGAGGTCAAAATATGTGCAGCAGAGGCCATGGTAACCCAAGGAGAAAACTCTTACAGGCAGGTTTTAATATGCAACCAGCAGTGGATTCCCCCCTTTAGAAGTTCAAATTAATTAACCCTGAACATTGGTTTTGAGCTCAAACAGAGGCAGAGAGGCTTTAAGGTTAAAAGCCTGAAATACAGTGAAACAGGAGCGTTCCTACGGGACAATGTCAGGATCGCAAGGGTACTGTTGACATTTGGAGCTGGGTATAAAATGAAAAAAAGGTATAAAATTCTGCAATAAGATGTTGGATCATCAATATGAGATCCAAAATTATCACAAAACGACAAAATGAAGCGTTCAAAAATCAGTGGAAAATGAGAAGGAGAAGAAAATTTCAAATCAATCTATGAGATACGCAGAAATGAAATAAAAAAAGGATAAAAACAAACAAGAAAAGCAATAAATAATGACCCAAAATTGAGAAAACAATGTTAAAGGCGACGTATTAAGTCAGGATAGATCTATGGCTGAAACAAAACATTATCATTACATCTTTTAAAAAACAAAATCATTCTTAGATAATGAGATTTCAGACTATTTTGAGCTCCCTTCAGAATGTGTTGTCACCTTAAATCCAAATAAGCTACTGCTGGCCACTTCCCCACATGAAAAAGGCTGCAAACTGATGCGTAATTATACAACTATACATCTTTGAAAAGCAGAAGTGGAGCCTTCTGCACAACCAGCAAAAATGCAGGAAGTGTTTTCTGGATGATAAGTCAACAACAAAACACAAGTGAGAAAACGCTCAGGGACTCAGATTGGGTTGCTAGGTAACGGGCGGAGCTCCACTGGGGTTGCTAGGTAACGGGCAGTGCCTGCTGATTTGTGACCTTACATTCAGAAGGTTTTGGAAACGGCCCATTTTCCAGACACCAAAAAACTTTAACTTATTGCTTACTATTGTTTTTTTTTAAGTAAAAAAAATGTGCGAAATATGAATGTTGAATAATATTCAAAATGATTCTAAAAATGAACAGTTGACCCGGTGCGTGTCTTGCTCCTCGGTACAGAACCTGGTTGCTTCTGCACCCACAGTGGAAACCTGAACCCAGATGACTCTCATGTCTGTGGCTTTGTTCTCGACTCGCAGCCGAAGCTTCAGACAACAGAGCCTGGCAGCGATCCCAGGCACAAAGAGACTGAACCTGTCTGGAATTGCGACTTCAAGACCAGATCAATTTTTTTTTCATTGCCACAGGCAGCTGTTTTCTGTTTTACCCTTTTGAAGGTTGATTTGAGCTAATTTGGCAGCTGAAGCTGCAGATTCAGCTGCTGTAAACAACACCTCAAGCATTCCCGTTTTCCAAAGTCGAAGAGAAACACTAAGCAAATACTTTACTCAGTTATCATCAGTCAGCTGCAGATTTAAGTTACAAAAAAACCCTAAAAATATTTCTAAAAATGTTCTTGAAAATGTCATTTAGCCAAATTTTAGAACCTATGTTGCAATTTTCCTATTAACTAAAAAAATAGCTTTTTGCGATACGCCAAAACTCATAACTACTTCAGAAAATTTACTTCTTTTGTTATATTTTTCACCGATGCATAACGGTCCTTTCTGTACTGGAATCTACAGAGTAAACACAGGAAGGCTAACTTTACCTGAGTAGTTGTTTATCATGTTGCGTTTGACTGGTGTAATTTTAGATTATGCCACACTGTGTCACTATTGGGTGTAATTTAAAAAAACAACAACGAAAAAACAGTGAGGTGAACCTGGATCACTTCCCACACGAAAGAAGTCAAAACCGACACAAACTCAGCAGGACCTACATTTGTGTTCTCAACATTTCTCTCCAGAATCAAAAAATCAAATCAAATCAAACTTTATTTGTATAGCACATTTCAGCAGCAAGGCATTTCAAAGTGCTTCACATCAAATCAAACACAAAAACACAATGCAACATAGAATCAATAATAAAAACAGAACATCAAGTCAGATTCTGTCAATAAATTTGCAATTGATTACGTTTCAAATACAACTCTAAACAAGTGGGCTTTTAGTTGAGATTTAAAGAAAGTCAGTGTTTCAGCTGTTTTACAGTTTTCTAGAAGTTTGTTCCAGATTTGTGGTGCATAGATGCTAAATGCTGCTTCTCCTTGTTTGGTTCTGGGGATGCAGAGCAGAACCAGAACCAGAACCTGAGAGTTCTGGAAGGTTGATACAACAGCAGCAGATCTTTAATGTATTGTGGTGCAGAAGACATTGTCATTTGTACGAGCAAAACTGAGAAAGGTTGTTACCTTAGCGAGTTAAAAATAAATCCTGTACCGAAGGTTTTTATCCACAAAGCGCCTAAACGCTGGGAAGAACATCAGACAACAGCGTTGGAAGCTCTTTTAAATGCTGACGGAGAGGAAACATAAACTAAACAACCTGTTATTGCTTCATTGTTTTTACATCTAAAATAAATATTTCTCACATAAGGTCTATTGCTACAACTAATCATGGATCCTTTGAAATAAACACTTACATTAAATCAACCTGTGTGTAATAAATCTCTACAATATGAGGCCCAAAACAGGAAACATTTTTTTTAGATATATAAAAAATATAAAATATTGTAGCTCTTGTCTCATAACTTATTTTCCTCAGCAGTGGTACACAGCTATGTCGAACATGTTTCTATTTTAAATCCCTCAACAGGGGGAGAGGTTGTTTCCACTCCGTTGCGTCTGTGGTAACATTTTTTCAGCACCGACCGTGCTGCAGCACCGTTTCTTATTTCAAGCTCTCTGGCTGGAGGTCAGTCGGCTAGAAACAGCCTGAATGCTTCCCCTGCTTGACGTTTTTAATCACATCTACATTTCAGACTGAAGGCAGCAATGGAGGAAACTCAATCTGGCAAACTAATGCCGCCTGACGGCTGTTTGTTGATTTCCAAGAGAGATAAATGGAACATTTTCTGCTGCTGTCAAATTTATTTGGCTGTCAATTTTCAATTTCAGTTCACAATGTAATTTAGCTTGTCTTCCGTCATCTATAATTTACTTGAATTCATGACAGAGCAATAATAACCATCATTATTGCTGTCTTCTCTGTAATTTCTTCCTATTCTGCTAATATTGCTGAAAAACCTCTTTTCCAACTTGACGCAAAGAGTTTGGCCATTTTCACAATTCAGCCGTCATATTTTAAACATTTTTGTTGTCAACACCCTTTGCTCTCATTTGTTACTGTTATATATATTGACTTCCTGTTGCTGTGGTTAGGATATGCGTTCACGCAACACTTTATGTAATTTTTGGTAAACACTAATAGATCACAGTGAAGACTTGCTTAAACTTAAAAATCACATCAGAATGGAAAAAAGAGGAAATTTATTGACTTTTAATGTTTGGTGATTACATAAGCTGGTCCAGAAAAACATTTTTGCTGTTTGTAATGTAAGATCGAGGCTTGGTCATTTCCTTCATACGCAGTTCCTCTTGATTCTCATTTCCCCTCAGTGCTGTTTGGGATTTCTCCCAGTGATCTTGATTTCTCAGGATGAATTTCAACGAGACCAATCAGCAAAAATATTCGTACTTTAGTATTTTTGTTTCCAAATGAATATGAACTTGTTTTCTATTTGACATCTGAAAGCTCTGCATCTTTTCCATTCCACTAAATATTTGCTTGGAATTTCAGAGACAAGTTGAGATTAGACATCAAAATGTGAACATTCATTTGAAATGACAGAATATTTAATGGGGTGTCCTAATTTTCAGAGTGATTTACTTTTAACAGCCCAGTTTGCAAATTTAGACATTAAGCAACAAAGATCAATTGGATGGATGACTGTGTTTGTGTTATCACATCAAGCCAAAGTCTTTGGGCAGGAAATCGTTTGGAGTTTTCTCAAACTTCCCAGAGTGGGAACCATTAATTCCTGTTTCTCTGCTCTATTAACCCCTTTCCTGGCTTCCTCTGATTACTTGTTGATCTATAGGCCTATTAGCAGCATTATTCAACAACCAGACATGCAAGAGCATGGGTGGCACCTGAAGACATTCATATACATCTCTGAGAATAACATCTCGTTAGGCCTGACCCGTGATTGACTGTCTATAGATTGGATCTGCGAGGAACTGACTCAATTAATAATGACCAGACCAGAGCTCATTGATTGTGACATTAGTGGGGATAAACATGATCGTTAAGGGAGGGGTGTAAGGATTAATTTGCATGGCTCAGTCTGATTATGTGACGCGGAGGCCTGAGGGGGAAACTATGTTTGAGGAGGGGCTCAGAAAGAGAAACTTAATAATTAAACTCGGCTCGGTTTGAAGGAGAGGGATGACTTCTCTCTCTTTTGTCAATTTCCTCAGAGGAAGCATTCGATCCTGGACGAAACTCGAGTGCACTCAAGAGCCGGCGAAGAAGTAATGAAAGAGAACGGGAAATTACTGCGAACGCACAAGCATAAGGCATTTTTAACAATCTACCTCAAAGGAAAAGATTTGGTCCACTTTTAGTAATAGCTGCTATCTATTGGAGAAGAATCAAGGCCTTGATCTTCGTAGCCAAAATCTGAATTTAAAACAGCCAGAAAAACAGGAAAAGAACAAGAAATGTTGACAGCAGAGTTGCTGCAGACATGAGTCCTGGAACGTCGAAATGAGTCCTGGAACATCGAAATGAGTCCTGGAACGTCGAAATGCCTTCAACGGTTGCTAGGCAGATTTATTGAACATGAGGTGATTCTGTACATTTATTTATCATGCAACCTTTTGGCACCATCTTCTCAATAAGGTCCAAAATCTCCAAGAAACTCTTTGCTGAATCTGAGCCATGAAGAATTGCAGCAGTTTTAAAGGTGAATGGGTTTCCCACCCAGTACCAGCAAAGGTTGTCTAATAAAGTGGTCAGTGAGTGTATATTAAGGTGAAAAATGATAAGTCTTCGCTTGGTTTCTTTTCATTATTCCCTCCTTGCGTATTTTAATTTTTAATACTCAAACATTAAATTAACAGTCATAGCTATGGCTAATTTAAAACCTCATAAAATCTTTGGAAACTCAAGCATGGAGCTGTAAAATCCATCAGATAATGAATTCCTTGGAAAAGAAAAAGGATAATCATGGCTAAATTAACCGCCAGCCCTTTTCCTTTTGGTAGCTTCCTCCCAACAGTCCGGTTTGATTATTTTCTCTGCTCTCCACTGAGGAGAAGACGCTGAGGTCATAAAGTGATGGACGTACTGCGAATACACTCGGCTGGGTTATGGTGTGCAAACAATATTCAGCTGATTTGAAGGGGCCACATCAAAATCAAATCACCTCGGTTGTAAGAGTTGGTGCTTTTATACTTCAGCAAGTTTTCATCAGATGCTGCTGCGTTTTGATTGGTTGGTGCATAATTTTGAAATATTGCATCAGAAAAGCGTGAAGGAAATTTTAAATAGTTTATTCAACTTCTCAACAAAAGCAGTTTTTGAGCTAATGCACCCAAAAGGGGATGGAAACACATTTGAAATGGCCTAGTCCAAACCTCCAGCATGTAACAGCTTGGAGAAAGTCCAGGCTAACTCTTGTTTAAACAGCCACGCAGAGCGTCAACGTCTGACGAAATTATTTCTTGTGTATTCTGGTTGATTTGCACCTCATTTGCTTTTTATGCAACATTTAAAGTTTGAATGATGATTGGATGGAAACATAAACACTGACAGATGTTTTTGTGTTAGTTTCTGTGGTTTGAACTTTGTTTTCGTTGTGCTGCCCTGTGGCGTACCACAGGGCTCCATTGTTGGGCCTTTGCTTTTTCATCTGTTGTTAAAACCAAAACATGTCTTTTCATTTTTATGAACATAATTTTTATGTCTATTTCCCCTTGCAAATCAGAAAACACTCTAATCCGATAAACTGGTTGGTGCAACATGAACGTTCTGAAGCTCAGTTCCAATTTTTGACTTTTTTTGCGTGGCTGTTCATATTGGTAAAGAAGAGGATTTAAAAGTCAACAGCATTGTTGGGAGACTGTACCAAAGAGAAGGAAGTTAATAAAAATAACACTGGGTGCTTAAGCTACTGTTTACATCCAGGTTTACAAAATGTAGCTTCTTCTGGTGCAGATTTATGAGTTGGATAAATGCGACCTGACTCTTCCGATTGAGGATATACGATTTAGTATCACGTATGGAAATGAAGGATTGGAATCGAGGCAATCAGCCTGCCAGGAAAAAGTCAAAGGTGCAAAAACAAAATTAAAAGTGTAATTTTCCTGTAATGTGAATGCATCGTTCAACAGAACCCCAAATATTAAGGTTTAATCTTTGGCACCATGAGAAAAACACCAACAATCACAAAACCAGGAGTAAAAGTAGAGCCTCTCCTGAAAAGGAGCAGCTAAGTGAACTCAGTGTGAAGTCTTGTTTTACCAGTTGAGGCTTTTAGCAAAGATTAAATGTGTTTATCTCGCAGCAGTCTAGAGACAGTAATCCTTGCTTTTATCACATCTGAGCACAATTATTGTAATGGACTTCTTTTCCAGGCTGTCGTTTCTTGCTTACAGCTTTTATTTTGCTGTTGGTTTTTACCTTCATTCTTTCAATTTCTGCTACTTTGTTTGCAGTGCAGCTTGTCGCTTCCAAAATAAATGTGATTTTGATCTCTAGGTAGATTTCAAACTTCAGGAAGTTGACTTTTTGAAGGTCAGTCTGCACCGCAGGAAGGCGATGCATCCGAAAATATGAAGCCACTGCCATCTGGTGAAGTGGGTTTTCCTCTGGTTGAGGCGTCCCGACAGACCAGCTGTCCTGCCAGTTAAATTGAGGAAGCTGAGCAGGAAACGGCGCCTGTTCATCAGAATGTGATGCTGCAGAGGATTTATTCCATACTTGCTGGGAACCAGCAGCTATCAGAGCCTAAATATAATCAGGAAGCATTTACACTTGATGGTGTGCACTCCCCATCCCCAGACTGCTCTCCAGTTTAAACTCCTTAATAGCTGTAAAGTGACTCTCCTTGTGCATGTTGGAGCTGCTTGTTGTGGCTGATAGTCGGTACTATTGCATATCAAACTTGGTGTTTGGCTCATTTTCTGCTTTTCAGGATGACATTGATATGGTCTCGTTGTAGCTGCGCTCAGAAACCCAATCCTCTGATCGCTATGGGATTATCTGCTCTATGAATAAATAAGTGGGAACACATCAGCTGGGATCTTATATCATACTGGTACACCAGTGAGTACATTACAGGCATTATTATGTTGACTGCGGCATATTTTACACAAAGCAAACAAACCAAAGTCTTTGACTACAGTTGTGTTTACAGTTAAATCCCCGTCGCTCTGTTTGCATGAATCCCACAAGAAGGTTTGATTTACATGCCTGATAATCGGGGAACTGGCTTAGAGGCACGTTGAGCCGCAGATGGAGTTTTTATCTTGGCGAACTTGTTGTTGATCAGAAAAGAAATATTTTTTCATCAGAACTGAAACAGATTCTCTCAGTCTTAGTAAGTACATTCTTTCAAACGAATGATCCTGCGTTTTAAAATTATTCACGTTACCTCAGGTGAATAAAACAACACATATGGATATTTTTGCTTATTTTAACTGTTGAAGTTCTTTAAATGTCCAGTGAGTAAAAAAAATAATTCCAATTTCTCCATAACAACTGGAACTTTCATTATCTATCAAGTTATTCTCGCGATTTACCATCTATTAAAGGAAATTAAACTCAAGTAAAACCTGCTTCCTGCAACGGCGGGAGTGAAATTACCGTAATAACCTGACATTGGATAGAAAGCGCAATGTCTCTGCTTTCAGAAACCGATGAAATTTTTCAGTGTTGTGGAATTACGGTTCTGCAAAGTTGGCTTGTAAAAATGTGTCGTTGTAAAAATGTGTGGTTGCCGCCACATTCAGCTGATTTAAGCTACTGGCTAATAATCAATATGCTCATAAACCACAACAGAACTCAAATGTGGAGTTCCCCAGGGTTTTGTACTCGGACCTTTATTATTCTTCTAAAAAGAAGTAAATAGTGTTTCTTATCCTTGTACAGATATTAATTTGTGCTGCTCCTTGACGTCCTCTTGAATTAAGTTAGCATGCTAACATGTTAATGTTATAAAAATCCTAACTGATAAAAGTTGGGCTTTATACTCAAACATGTTTGAGCATTGATGTCATACTAGGAGTTAAACTCTGTTCAAACTACCTGACTAAACCAAAATATATGTTTAAAATATTAAAATAGGAAGCTCTGACAGTATTTTTGATTCACTGGCATTACTTCCTGAAAAATCAATAATAAAAAAATAAAAGGTTTTGCTCAAGCTCTTGGAAAAGAGGAGAAAAGCTGTCAAGATGCTTCTCCCCTCCAAGTGCTTTGAAGAGATTATTACAAAGAAAATCCATCACGGCTGTTTCAATCAAAGCCTCTTTATGACGCATGAAGAAAAAAATAAAGAAATAAAAAAATAAAGAAATAAAGCGAGGAGAGAGCCAGGAAATAAATGCAACAGCCACATCAAAGCTGGGCGCTGGCAGCGGCAGACCGACAAGCTAATGTAAGTATTTTGTTTTATTTTAGATTCATGGATTTTTTAAAGCTGGATGGAAAATGGAAAAGTGTAAAATGATGAAAACAGTTTTAAAGATAAATGGATTTAGAAGATCTTCCTAAATTGGCTTCTGTGCATTTATAAGGAAACAAAAGTGCAAACCAATAATCAGTTTCAGAAGCCATCAGAGGCCCACAGCATCACAGATCCACCACCGTACTTAACACTTTGTCTGAGCTGCAGGTTTTCATCATTTCTGTCTTTGATTCACACTAAATGAACAATAAACATTAGAGCTGGTTGGTTACAAAAGACTTTTGATTTGCTTCAAGAAAGTTTTAGAAAACCGTTTAGTGGCTCAGGAAGGGAATCAAGATGTGAATATTTTTTGGGATTATGATACTCTATGTGTGTTAACATTGCTATATTTTGTTGAAAATATGCAAAACATCCAAAATGACATAGAGATGTACCTAGAATAAAATCAAAAGTGTAATATATTTTATAAATTTGAGTCAATTTTGTATGAAAAGAGAAAATATGTGTATTTCTAACAAAAGATTTGCTCTTCTTCTCGCTGGAACTTTTGTTCTTTAAATTAAATAGAACATTTTCATCCACACTTCTTCCTTCCACTCAACTTTTCAGTAATATGCTTGGATACTTGGCTATTTCTGCTTTAAAATCTATTTTTTTTAAATCCTAACTCTTTTCTACTGACACCAAATTGACTCGGTTGCACCTGGTGGGAAAAGAAATCTGAAATAAAAGGAAGGAGTAAATTGAAAAGGGAATCAAGAGCTGTTTTGCAATCAGCACAAGCAGAAAAAGAAAGAAAAATATGCAACCAGTTATGAACTGAAATAGTATGGAGGGAGAAGTGGAAAAAGAAGCAATTCAATACACGACAAATGCATAAAACATAGGAGGAGAATTGAATAGAGAAGATTGCTTGGCGAGAGACAGAGGGCACATATATGTGGACTCAGTTTGTTTCATTAGGTCTGCAGTCGGGTCTTTATACAGCACAGCAGATGATAAAAACAAGGCAGCAGATTGGACCTCAAATGGAAGTGGCGGATGTTTCACATCTAATATCGCTGATTGATTCTGAAGAGAGTTCTTCAGCGTCTAACCTGATTTAGAGGAGCAGGAAACGACGAGTCCGCAGCGCTTTTCCATAAAAAATAAACAGATTTTGGCTGGAAATATGGAGAATGATGACTTAACAATGTTAAACTTTAACAGGACCTGGGGTCGCTTCAGCTGGGCTGCACCATGTTGGAAATGTTTTGGTTTTTTTCCAGGCTCTCCGCTGTTCGCTAACAAGAGAGGACAGCCAATCGAAGTGACGCGCCTTCAGCTCGCCACTTCCCAGCTCTTGTTTTCTGGCGGAAAAGCGAGCCCACACTCCGGCGGGCCACTTAGCCGCCGCAGTAATGACAGAGGAAAACACTGGCTGGATCCAAACCGGCACAAATGGACAGAGAGGCAAAACAAAACAGAACTCAAACACCACGCTTTAGTTTCCCAGCTGATTTCATAAATGTAGCAGTTAGATTTTTATAACAGATAAAGACAAGAGGAGTAAATAATGATTCATTTATCAAAGAAGAAGAAAAAACTGTTATTTATAACTCTTCTTGGGAAGCTTGATGCTAAAAATTAAAATTTTAAGTACAAAAAGAAGAAAACTGGACTTTTCTTTAAAGAGGTTTCACCTCCAGTTCAAAATCAAAGATAAAAGATTCACTAATATGGATGTTAAGGTCATACAAGGTCATTAAAATGGTCGTTAAAGAGACGACTATATTATGAGCTGTGAAGATATTCTGCTTTGTTTGATAAAATAAAATGTTTTTTGGAGAATTTTTTAAAAGTAGGAAGAGGAAACACAAAATCTTACAGAGTATTTTGATCTACTTTACAGGTAAGATAACCTGCTAATTTAACTTTCTTTAAAAACAAGATCCAATCTCTTGCTGAAAAGTTACTTGTAAGTTTGTACAACTGTATTTCTGGTCATATTTCTATTTTGTGAGACTTGCTTTCAGTTCTCAGATATTTCTTTTACTTTTGTTGGTCAGTGAAGTCGGCGCTCTTCACCAGAAAACGAAAAGCAACATTTCACAGTAAAGTTCAGAACCTTTTCAGTGTTTTCAGAAAGCCTGAAGGAGAAAGGTAAAGCGGGACACGATGTTTACCTTTCTCATGCTCTTACCTGTAATGTCGGGCTTCTGCGGCATGAAGAACTGATAGAAGGTGGGCTCTGATAGGCCCTTGACGTTGCGGGCTGTGATTTCCACTTCATATCTGGTGTTCCACTGCAGCGGCTGCAGCATGGCAAAGTCGTTAGCTCCTGGAACCAGCTTGGTCATCCACTGTTCCTCTTTATCCTGCAGGAAAGGGATTCAAAGATAAATTAAAAATCAGGGTCGAAGCGTGTTGGCGTGATAAGCAACAGGTTGGGTTTTAATCCAGTCTCCCTTTTCTCCTCCGGCCAAATGCGTGTATGTTCCAACCTGGCAACCCATCCCACCAAATCAAGCTTATTGGAGGCAGACAGTCGTGCTGATTGTTATGTGAAATTAAAAAAAATACACGGTTTAAATATTTTTTAGTTTGGTGAGCTTTTTATGTGGAATATTTATTTTCTGCTGCAGGAGAATATTTACTCTACTTTGCTTCTTTTTAATCAATAATTAAATCTCTTTCTTCTACACAAATTATGAACCTGAATACTGTATAGACTTTCATATTTTTTCTTATTTTTCTAAGAATCATTTCAAGCTTCTGCCCTTGAGCTGCCTGTTCAAAAAGTGACACAAACACAAAGTTGCAACCTCTTGACAGAGTATATTCATAAATAAATACTGTTTATGCTATAAAAACAAATAAATACTGAAATATGTTGCTAAAATATGTACTTATTAAATAAAACATTTAAAATCACATATCTGGATATTCAAATTGACCATTTTTATTATTCCCAAGGATACATTAAATACATTAAATGGTTGGCTGTGGGCAGGAAGGATCTCCTGTAGCAGTCTGTGTTACAGGCCATCTAAACATGCCTCTGACTGGAGACACTGTTTTAAATTCCTTGACTTCGTATTTAGTTTGTTTTCCTCTTTTTGATAAAACTCTTTGAGATGGCGGCCATCTTGGTCAGGTCACAGGGATTTCGTAGAATAAAAGATATGAAGAAAAAAATGATAAAAATGAATATTTATGTCCTAGGAGTTTTTATTTTAAGTTTCTATTGGTGAAAATCTTTCTTTTTCTTTGCATTCCACATTAATGGAATATTTTTGTGTTCTTCCATCATATGAAACCCACCACAGCTTTATTTACAGCGTTCTGGCCTCTTTAACCCTCATGTTCTACATTTACTGTGAACCACCATTAAAACAGACGAGAAAATCCTGAGACACGGTTTGTCCTCTCATTAAAATTGTAAGCGAAACAAGATGTGAAAAACAGAGATCTGCCAGCAGAACATTATTCATTTAAGGATCCAACTCCAATCAATCCAGCCTCACATTGTGTGCAAATCTAAAAAAACTCCATCAGTGTGAGTTACTTTTTAGAAAATGTAAGAGCACGCCTTGTGCAAACTGAATGGCCTCATGTAAATTTAATGAAGGCTTGATTTCCAAACCGCGCCTGTTGTGTTTCGCTCTCTTTGTGCTCGACGTCAGAAACAGGAGTGATAAATGTGAAACATTTATTCTGTCTGCTAAACAGAGCTGCTCAGTAATCAGAGCCGCTCATGAATAATAACTCAAAATGTAAACCAGAGCAACACAAAGTTATTTATCCTGACAGAAACGGTCAAACTTCGTTTCTGCTAAAGATTCCCTCAGTATTTTATCTCACTGGATACTAATAAAAATTATTTATATTTACTTTATTACTTTAATTTGCTCTCCAAAGTAATAAATGGTAAGGTTTATTGTTTGTTTCATAAATGATGTTGAAATAAATTTGACCTCAACTAACCTTCAGTATTTTTGAATTTGAATCTGAACTCCCAAAAAAAAAAAAAAATTACAATCTGAACCATAGTTAATAGACAAAACTAATTAAAAACACACAATAATACCAATAATAATAGATTAATGATGCAATAAATAAATGGTTCTTATAACAGAATATAAAATAACAAAAGTTCTCAAAAAAACCTTAAATTCCCTGGAGATTTTTGGAATAAATTTGTGAAAATACAAAGTTTTAACAGAATTTCCTGGCTCACTGTTTTGTATTTGACGATATATTCCACGATGGGCATCCCGCCGTCGTCCTGCTTGACCAGCCCCAGCCTGTAGGCCTTCCCCACGCCCCTCTGGCCGTGGACCGCCGGCGGACTCGGTTCTCCTGAGGACGACAGAGTCACATCTTCATCATTTTGCTCTTTTATTGCATCTCCTTCCCCAGGTTTCCCTCTGGGCAGCAGCTGCGCTGTTCTCCCAGACGTTTGGCGGATAAATAAAACGCTTACGGTGAAATTCCCTGCAGATGAGGAGAATCTGACAGAATCCATTCCAGGTTCTGATTATCTAAATTCATATCTGTGAAAGTCGGGGAGGTTGAGGCCCTCTCCAATAGAAATACACCCCGGTTGTGTAATGTGGCAAATAGGCCTCATTCTGCAGAGTTGCTGATTCTCTGAATAGATTCTGGAGGCATGTAATGCATTTCTGTGCATTTCTGTCACACATCCAATATTTGTATTAAATCAGAACCAAAACATTTCCATATTCCTGCTGAATCTGCCTGTTTTAGCTTATAAAACAATCTGAACTGCTGAGGGTGCCGACAACTCAACATGAACACCCTGGGAGACGTTAGGAAGCCGTTAAAGTGAGAGACAGGCGTCGTTGTTGCAGGTTTTGATTGGCTGAACTCAACGTGGTTTTAGTTTGGAAGTCAGAGGATCCCGACTTACGGATGGGTAAAGTCTGGAAGGTCTCCGTGTGGCTGAACTCTCCCTGACCTTTCCCGTTCACCGCGGCGACTCGCACCTCGTAGGTCGTGTTGGGCTCCAGTCCGGTCAGAACTACGGTGGCTGCAGAGAGACAAAACCACAGCTCACTTTATCTGTTTGCAGAAAAACACAACAGGAGGCTTCTGAGGAAACGCAGGAATGAGAAGAGGTTTATTCAGGAAACATCAGATTTTTCTGCATTTTTCATTATTTTAATGTTAGAAATCAACTGAATCCACAAAAGCAGGAGGAGGTTAAAGGCAGCGCTCTCACCAGCTAATTCTTTTTAAAAATGACATTTTCTTTAAAGCATCACTAACACAATAAAACAAGTTTCATGATTTGAAAAGATGGACGTCTTTGATTCCATTCTAAATATTTAACTAATACATAATCATTAATTAATAGTTAATTAACTTCTTAATTAGCTTCTTTTGAGGAAGAAACTGCTGAACATTAAATACTTGTTAATTAATAGTTGCTTAAAGGGATTTAACTATTAGTAGTTAAATATATTTTAATTAATAGCTATTTAACTATTAATTAATAGTCTAATACCTATTAATTAAGTTATTCAACTACTAATTAACAGTTATTTAACATCTTTCCTCAAAAGAAGCTAGTGTTTCATTTGAGGAAGAAACTAGTTAAATAGCTATTAACTAATAGTTATTTCTAGTTATTTAATTAGAAGTTAAATAAGCAGTACTTGAGTAAAAACCAGTTTCTTCCTCAAAAACTGCAGATAAATTCCTCAAGTCTTTGCAGAAATCTAAACTTACAGCCTTTGTTGATTACATTTTGACTTACCCTCATGACATCACAAAATGCCCGGCGTCATCTTGTGATGTAATGAGGGTAAGTCAAAATGTAACCTGGGAAAAATGTCAGAAGTGAAATAATCTGCTGCTGGTTATGAAATTATTGACTTCAAACAAGCTCCTTTATTTCGCTGTAAAGATGCTTGTAAATGAATTTTGTTTGATTTCAAGTATAATGAGATATTTGCTCTAAAGACAAGAATACTTGATGTGTATTTGCAGTGCTCTACTTGTCCCCTTTTTATCCTAAATGTTACAAAAGTTGAACTCCTCCGGCCTGGTTATTAGATCCAACAGGAAGTTTTCTTAATCTGGATTAAATTCCTATTTAAATCTCAGATTTTATTCTAACAGCCAGCAGAGGGAGAGTGAAAGTTGCTGTTTTTGTTGGTGTGAATAAATTAAATCCTCTACTGGGAAATAGGTGTTTTTTCAGTCCTTTGGTCCTGGAAAATAAATGTTTTGCATTTTGCATCAGCGTTCTGGTTCCATTGGTTCCGGCGCTGAAACGAGGCGAGTCCAGGCCTCATTATGCTGCAGGTTACTGAGGGGAACTTCAGCGCTGAAGTCTGTGATTAAATATGGAGACACTTAGCATTATGTAATTAGCTCTGCTCACATTTCTGCATTTTAGATCAAGTTCTGTGGAAATAATCCAAATTAGATTCATTTGTAATTGTGAATTTTTCCCTTCATTTCAACATCCTGGTTGGTTTTCTCCTCAGTAAATCTGCAAACTGTAATTGACTCTGAAATGAGGGATATTAGCGATAAGCCCTTCAGGTTTGTTGGAGCTTCTTATCAGCCAGCCATTCATCCCACGGCTTCCATTTCCCATCCATCCGTCCGTCAGCGGGCGCTGTACTTCCTGACAAGGCTCAGAAATCAATTTGGAGTCGTAAAGTGCAGGAAGAGGAGAAGGCAGCGCTTTCAGGCCGGACCGGTACTGACACCGGCCGCCGGCAGGTGTTTGGAGCGTCGTCAGGGGCCGACAACATCCCCGGGCCAAAGCTTTGAAGGATTCTGTGACCAATCGTGCAATTATGTCTGAACTGGGCCGATGTTGAGGCGTCAACACAGATTACAGGTTCATCTTGAATGTAGGTTTACGATTTCTCTCTCTGACAGGTGAAGGATGAAGTCAATCAGGTGTTTGTACTTTATAAAAGTCAACAAATCAAAGTTAGGTTTCCGTTTCCTTCAGGGTTGTAAATATAACGCTACATAGTCGGATATTTCTCTTCAGAATGGGAAAAACAATAAAACATGTAATTCAAAAACGGCTGAAATGATTAAGAAAAAAAAAAGTTTCTGTTCTGTTTTTGTTTAGACTAACGCTGGAAACAAACTCCAGACAGATTGGTTGTAAAACAGAGAACATGGTCACCACTTTGAGATACGAAGGAGGATCTGTCATGCTGTGGGCCCCACAGTAACACTCTGTGTTCCTGGGTCTGGGAAAAACACTAAGCTAGCATTTTTATTTAAGAAAATATACATTCTTCATTTAAAACATCGTAAGAAACACAAAAAATTTAAATGTTTTGTCGTTCTTCATCAAGGCCGTATAAAATTATCACAAGGCCCACAAATGGCCCCTGAGCCTCACCTTTGGCCTCCTATGGTACAGGAAGAAACTACATTTTTTAAAGCTTTATTTTCAGTGGATCATGAAATTACAAAATTCTGCCAGAAAAAGAGGCCATCTTGAATTATTTCATAGCAAATTGATTAAAAAAACAAAAAATCCCAGCAGAAATGGTTCAGCTGACATAAAATCTAAAATAGTATTGACAACAACAAGAATAACCATTTTGACCTCAAGTCAAAAACAATACAAATAGTTGATATTTTTGTGTCTCTATGTGTCAAAAATCTCACCAAAAAACATAAAAACTTTATGAAAAAATTTTCTTCAGCTGCTATAAAACAAGAAAATATAAAGAGAAGCAGAAAACTGTGACTCTGATAAATGATGTTTGGAAATCAAACTCACTCTGCACGCTGTGCGACTTCACATCCCTCCAGTCTAAGGAGCCCAGCTCTTTGTACTGGACCAGGTAGAAGCTGATGGGGACGCCGCCGTGAGAGTCCGGCTTCATGAAGGTGACGGTCGCCAGCCGCTGGGAAACGGCCGACAGACGGACGGAGTACGGATTGGATGGGACGTCTGCGAGAAAACAAGAAAACACCAGAAACTGCTGAGATCTGAGAACGACAGGAGGGAATAAAAAATATGAAAAATAACATCTGATATGGGAGGAAGAACAGAAAGGAACATTGTAAGAAAAATGAAAAAGACAGAAAAGAAATAAGTAAACAAGAAAAGGCAGAAAATTTAAGAAAAACGAGTGAACACTAAAAGGAAGGAGGGAAGGAAACATGGAATGAAAGACAAAAAAGATGAACAAAAAGAAAAGAAAGACAAAAGTGGGAAATTGCGGTATGGAACAAAGAAAGAAAAGAAAAGAAGGAAGAAGGAGGAATAGAATAAAAATGTCCTTAATTGCCCCATAGCGGGGAATTTTCAACAACAGTCACACTAGGACAGAAAATATTACGGTACACAGAGATGTATAAATATAAATGTTTTAAAAATGTCTCTCTCTCTTTCTCTCACCTGCCTGGGCCAGGATGAACTCCTGGTACCGGACTCCGATGTTGTTCCGGGCCGTGCAGTTATACCGGCCAAAGTCTCGGTCCGACATCGGAGTCACCTGAAAAATAAGCAAGAAGAACCTTTTACGGCAACTCCACCTCGGAATGGCTAAAAATAACATTTTAGAGTGGTCTAGTCAAAGTCTGGACTTAAAATCAGCTTCAAATGATGATGTGTGACATATTTTGTGAAGTCTAATGTAGTTAAATAAATGCAGGAGATGAGATTTGGCCCTTCAGAGCCTCCGTACCCACCTCCAGCACCGACTTCCCGTCTGTGCCGTAGATCTGCATGTGCGGCGTTCCCTCTGAGATGGTGAAGCGTTCCCTCCTCCACAGCATGGTGGCCGGCGGGTTGGACATCACGTCGCAGCTGATGTTCACTGGGTTCCCCTCCCACGAGTAATAGATGGTGTGATTGGTCAGGAATTTAGGAATATCTGAGAAAAAATAGAGCACAAAGTTAAAGCTGCTGTTTGTAACTTTAATAAAAAATATTTCTTTACTTCTTTGTTGAAGCTCAGTTTGACATGAGAAATAATCTGTGAAAAATTTAGTTCTTCTGCCTTGTCCCAGTTCTGACTAGAAACAACCAATCACAGCCAGGAGGCGGGTCTTAGTGCTGTCAATCATTCTCTGTGTGGCGTTCGACTATGCTACAGCTAGCATAACCTGTTGTGAATGAATGCTCAGGATAGTTAGCTTGTCCAGTGATGATGGAGGACTAACAGTTTTCCTGTAGCAGTAAGTTAGCAAGAGGTTGATTGACAGCACTAAGCCCCGCCTCCCGGCTCTGATTGGTTGGTTTATTCAGAAGGCAATAACAGGTCAAAGAAGAGGTGAAGGAGATCAATCTTTTTATTGATTATCTGTCTCACATTAAACTGTCACAACATGGTGACACTTTTACCAAATACGTAAAAACATATTTTTTATAAAAGTTACACACTGCCGCTTTAAGTGAAGGAGAAAACCAGTAAGCTGCTGGTGTGTTGAGTGTTCATGGCAGCTAATTAAACACTGAAATCAAAGGTGGAGCTGGGATGGATGATCAAAGGCGTCTTAACCCACACATTCTGCAGAAGAAGAAGAAAACGCTTCAGATTTAAACCCACTGGAGAGAAACATCTGAGTCGGCCTCAAGGGGCGAATGAAGGATGCAACCAGAGGGCGATAATGAAGGACTGCGGTGGCGGGTGGTGTTGTTGTTGCTGCTGTTCGGACGTCTCCTGGCCCGGCTGGCCGGCTCACTCAGACACACATTATGCTTGTTTTATGCTCCCTTGCAGGACGCCATTAGAGAGATTGATGCGCGGCTCCCTGTCACAGCTGAGGACGTGCCATCGCCTCACAGTGACTTAGTAAATGAGTTTGTTAGACTCTCCGTCTGAAACATGCTTACAGTAGAACAGCAGCAGCTTCCCACATCCAGACGGGGGATGAACATGTGTGTGTTTCTCCACTCACAAACGTCAAAGGGATTTCTTTCCTGAAAATGTCAATTTATCTGACGGCTCAATCTGCTGCGCTGGTGTAGTTAAAGCATCTCGTAAGGAAGCCAATCT
Source organism: Gambusia affinis (assembly GCF_019740435.1). Lineage (NCBI taxonomy): Eukaryota > Metazoa > Chordata > Actinopteri > Cyprinodontiformes > Poeciliidae > Gambusia > Gambusia affinis. The sequence goes on along the minus strand of NC_057891.1, from coordinate 3,855,510 downwards.
CTCCAAAGCTGAGATGAAGATCTTTGCTGCAGAGCTAATTAGGCAGGAGAGAGGCAGGCTGCCCCAAAAACCACAAACACGACACGACGAGGAGAGGAAGCCGTCAGCAGGAGAAATCCAGTCTTTTCATTAATTATCACTCTTCAGAGACGATTCGACTGCAGGGAGGAGCTGTTTGTAATCATTTCCTCTTCTTTAACAAGACTACCAGCTGGTTTCCGCAGGAAATGGTAAACTTTTCACCTCTGGAATAATCTTGACAGGTGTAAATTTGTTTTATTGGGAAATAATGAAAGATTTCAAACAATTTTGGCAAAAAAAAAAAAAAGTCTGGGAAAAACTCTTGTATCTCTAAATAAAGATCAAATACAGCCGAATGAGTGTGGGAAGGTTAGAGAATAAAAGATACTAAAGATTGGTTTGTTTTGGTCTAGTCAAAGTCTAGACCTAAACAAAAATCAGTCTGACTGAATTTGTGAGGAAAACAATGGTGGAGCGAAATGTGAAAATAACACAATTTTTAGGTTTTTATTAGTAAATAAAAAAAAAAGTTCCTGTTTAATTTTTTCCTCTCTAGACAAAATGCAGCCAAGATCAATCTGCATGAAGAATTTTAAATCTGGAACCGCAAAAAGACAAAAGTCCATCGTTCATGTAAATACTATCACAACGTTTCTGTAAACACGAAACACTAAAATATTGGTTTTATCATGGGAAAAGGAAGGTCTGTCAGCGCCACACTTAAAGCTACAGTATGTAACTATATGAAAAAATATTTATTGTTACATATTTGTTAGACTATCAGGACGTCATGACAGTATCAAACAATAATTCGAGCTCTTCTGTCTTCTCCCAGTGCTAACTAAAGCAACCAATCACAGCCAGGAGGCGGGTCTTAGTGCTGTCAATCACCTTCATGTCCTCCGCTTTCTCTCTGATAGTTCACCATGAACACTGAGGCTAGTTAACATAGCGGCCAATGACATAATTATTACGCTATGCTGTTTCTCCATTGTTAGCATATTTAGTAGCGCGTACACAAGGTTGACTGACAGCGCTAAGCCCCTCCTCCTGGCTCTGATTGGTTGTTTTTCTTTGGGAGTGGTGCGTTTCTTCAGATAGCAACAGCAGCTCAGAGAAAAGGTGGATCTTTTCACAGATTATCGGTTGTCACATATTGATAATTTTAACAAATTTGTAAAAAAAAACAACCATTTTTTAAATCAAAGTTAGATACCCCAACTTCAACAGTAAACAGTAAAACTTCTTATTTATGATACATTTTACTATAGAGTTTTACAGAAAAGTAAAAAATGCTGTTATGTAAACAATAGCGTTAGCATTGTAGCACAGCTAGCTGATTAAGAAGCTTTAAAGTTTCCAGTTAACTGTAATTTCACTCACACTCAATGTCCAGAAACATGCTCTTCTGATGGCCTCCTATCCTGCTTTGAGCCTCGCAGTCGAAGCGGCCGAGGTCGCTGAGCCGCACCCCGCTGATGGTCAGCACGGATTTACCGTGACGGCCGCGGACCTCGAACCGCCCGTCCCGACTCTGGAAAACAAACACAAAGTTCCTATAAATATACAGAGGAACAGGAAGGACTGAGAAATACTCCATTTTCCAGCTCTGTAGCTGAGAAGGCCCCAGTCTTTTCCCCTTCGCAGGCTGCAGTCTCGTGTCACACCGTGTTGAGGCTAATCCAATAAACCGCCGATATATTACAAGGTCATTACTTGGTATGAAGACAGATGGGAACAATTTGAAGAGACGGGTCAATTATAGGAGACAAGGCTATCAGTGCGGCCGTCCCTCCTAATGAGACCAAAACACCCTGCAGCATCCAGGGCGGACGCTTTCCATCAGATGACCTCCTGACCCCAGGAGGCATGAAATGGAAACTGTGAAAAACACTAAAAATATCCTGTGGAATGAACCGACAGATACAACTACATTTATTCATCAGGAAGTGCAACATAAAGGATAGTGTGGTGAGAAAATTGACTCAAATCAGAAACAAAAACAAACTCTACCCCCCACTGAGCTTTTTTTTATAGCTTCAATTTTAATCAGAGAGAGAGATTACTGACTTCCTTTCTCTTATCCCGTCTGATTAAAAAGCAAAAGAAAACTTGTCTGTTAAAGAACATCAATGGTTTTATTTCCTTTTTACAAAATAAATAACTTCTCTATACAGATTATGAATTTACAGAGTTTTATTTTCAATGTTTTTTCCACTCCGTATAACTACTGGGTAAACAAAGAGATCTTAATGTTTTATATTTTTAAGTTTCTCAAACCAAAGCCAGAAAGCCCAATGATAGATAAAATGCTGCTGTTGCTTCTTTTACACAAATTTATTCAAACTTAAATACAGTTTAGATTTTTTCTCTTTTTTTTACTTTATTTCAAACAAATAACATTACATAGAGGATATTTAACAAATATTGCAGTATTATAATATAATAAATAGACAATATTGGTGTTTAGATTTGACCACAGGAATCTACAAAGTAGAATAAATAAAGAATAAATAAACTTTTTATCTGGTGTTAATTGAATATGTACAATGTGAATGCATGAAATGTGAAATATTTGCACATATTTTATTTTATTTGTGATATTGTTGAGCTTCAATTTATAGCAAATATATTATTACTGATGTTTTAGGAGTTTCTTGTCTTCTAGAGTTGATTCAAATCTGGTCTGTAATTGTAGTTTTGAAGCATTTCTCCTCTCTGCTAGCAGCTTCACAGTCACTGTTTGCCTCCATCTGTATTCCCATCCTTGTGTACATTTGCATATTTAGGCGGCTGTATTCCTGCACACACTCTCCCTCTGTTTTCCCCATAAACCGACGCACAGTTCTCTCTTTGTAATGCCCTCCTGTCGCCCCCGACCCAAACGCTCCTCTCCTGCTCCAGACTCCGGCTTGATCCTGTTCGGAACGGCTTTCGTTTTGTCGTCACAAAGCTTTCAGCTAACGAGGTGAAGCGCCGCTTAAAGGCTCGGCTCTGGTCGCTCTGCGACTTCGCTTGTTTGCCTGGCGAGTTGCACTGAATGAGGATGCTGAGGATGAGGCAGCAGAGAGAGAGAGAAAGAGGAAGAGGAAGAGGAAATCTTCTGAGTCAGGAAATTACTCCCCTACTGACAGGGCCTGTGTGTGGAGACAAACTCGCGCCCTGAAGCTCGGCCTGCTTGATATGCAGCTCAGTCACCTGGACAAACGTGAACAGAGAGCCGCATGTAGGAACAGGAACAGGAAGCACCAATATCTCTCTGCGTTTGCATGAAGCACGCACATTCTTAAATAGATTTTGGAGACTTTTACTGCGTTATTTTAGTTTTAGATATTAAAAATGTCAGTGGTAAATGTCAGCGAGGCCGGTGTGATTCTGCCGTCTTCCTCAGCGCTTTGTGGTGGGGCTGAACATCAGGTCTGCGACGTCCGCCTGGTTTTTATGAGTCCTGCGCCACCTCGACCTCACCGAGGAAACAAAATGACATTTAATAATGGCTTTTCTGCTTCAAGGAAATGGAGGCCAGAGAGGCGGGTTCAAAGTGAAACAAAGTCACTCGGTGGCTAAACATTTCAATTATCTCAAAATCTGCAACTGCTTCTCCGAGGCTATGTTTTTATTATAGTAAATATAATAAAGGAGCAAAAGTTTCACTGAGTTTTGTTGAATTACATGTAGAAAAAATGAGGAAGTTTTTCCCAGATCATTTGATAAAACAATTCTCCAAAAATCTAAAATGTCTCATAAATGTTGGACTGAATAACTACAGATTTCACGCTGGAGGAGATTCTCAGGAAATGATAGATGAGAACTAAACTGTACTTCTGAAAAACATAAGATATGTGTTGCTTTGTAAAAGAATAAAGAAAATATTATTTATTGAACATTAATAAAACTGAAATGGATCATGTTATGAACTCTCTATATGTTATTGTTTATGTCCGGAGATTTTGTGCATGTGCAGAATGCTGGAGGACAAAACAACGCTCTGTGTCAGCTGCTACGCTACACATTGACTCGTTGCCATAGCAACTGACTCTACGTGTCAGGATTGAACATCAAAAACTACTCTAACATTTCCCACACAAAGAACAGAACATTCAGTCCGTTACAGTTTTCTATTTGTAGGCCTGGTGTTTATTTAATGAGTGGTAGATTAGCTACCGCTGCTATTAGCTAAGCTAACAATGCGGTGGTTGATTAGCTAATTTAAACACCTGCTCTACTGATGATCTGTCAGAGCTGGTGTGTGGTTCACCTTTTTTTTTTTTAAGTGAACTGAAACACACCGAATTCCACATCACGTCTACATGTTACGGTTTTCAAAGTCAAGCTAGCATAACTGAGCTACTTCCCTCTTTCTCACTATTTTTTCTCTTAATTAAAACTTTCTTCAGTTATCTAGTTGTCATAATACTAAATTAGAAGAAAAGCACTGTGTCCCTTTTTCTTTTATATATCATGCATAGATTTAAGATTTAATGCATCTTATTTACAATTTAATAGCTAAACCTAGTCATTGTTAGCAAGCAGCTATTGATGACTAGCATCCATAGAGTAAAATTTCTAAAAATTGTCCTACTATTTTTCTAAAATGAAACATAAGAGTAACTAGGTGCTTTAAAAAAAATTATTATCTACTATTAACTACATTAACCATAAATATCCATCTGAGCTGTTGGTGCTGATGTGTTGCACTTTGTCTTATCCAAGTTTTGTTGCTTGTTTGCTGACCTCCAATCCAAAAGGTGGCGCCAAACACAACAGAAAATGAAATGAAACCATTGAAAAAGAATTGAAAATGTAAAACAGCAGCGAAACAAAAACAAATATTTATTTATTACTGTCAATTTTTTGCTTTCAATGGAAACTAACCGTTGATATATTCAGTTACATTTTTCAAAGCCAATATTTCTTTTCCGTTTCTCTTTAAGCTGTCATCGTTTTAGCCTTGAAGACTCATAGAAACGTCTGAATGTGGACGTTTTATTGTGAAAGAACAGACTATGCTACTTTTTCAGGATTGAGAATCCAGGAATCCTTACTTACACAACCTTAAAGGTAATCAGTGGCATTTTAAGAAAAGCACATTGCTGGTTGCTTCTGTACATTTCTGAGTCACTCTCTCTGTTTCTCAGCATCACTGTGTCTATTTGTACCGTATTATTTATGGACAAAGTGACTCACAGTGGTTCCCAGAAAAGCTCCCAAGTCTTCACAAAAACATCCATCAAAACTCAGTTTTAATCACCGAGTTTATTTCCGTCGTGCTTCCATCAGTAGCTCCTTATACCGAGATGTTAGGAATAAATAAAACCCCTACCTCACAACACCAAGCAATGAAACAATACACCAACTCAAATCCTCCTTCAGCACATAATTAAATCCTACAAACTGCCTCCCATTATGCTCTCTTACCGAGGGTCATGGTGTTAGCAGAGAAAGAAAGAGACGAAGCAAGCCACGTTATGTAGAGAGTAAAACTAAGCCTCTTGGTGCAAGACGCCTCAGCAGGAGGAGAGAGCAGCCTGGATATGCAGATTGGAGAGCAAATTGAGAGAGGAGCATTCTGCCTTAAACCCAAATGACTGCTGCCATCCATCACGCCCGGGCGCCGCTCGACTCATGTTTGTCTTTGCGCATGTTTAGGTGTGTTGGTTTGCTCCGCGCATTTCCATAATTGCATTTGCAGTGGGGGGAGAGAAGCACTTACTCTCATTTTCGGCTGTGATTTATCAAGCCGAGCGATTCGAGCCAACGCACACATTCATTTATCTCCACCGTGACCTTTTTCCCAGCTAAAGATCGTCTGGCTCCTTTGTTTGTTTTTTTTGTTCTTCTGTGGAAACCCCAGTCCGACGCTAACACACTGACAGTACGTTGTTGAAAAATAAATACTTCTAGAGTCAAACCCAGACTTTGAGAGGCTGGATCACACAATGCCTTGTTAGGTGAAAGGAAAGAACCAAACAAAGTTGGTTTATCTTGATCAGGCCATCTTCCCACTTGAGAGGACTCTCTAAACCGAAAAAAACTTCAGAAAACAGCTAAATTTCAGCACCACTTAGTCAGGGTCGAGTAGTAAATACTTGTCTTTGGTTCAGGAACATAAATTATATATCTGGAGCAGACATCTATTGCTAGCTGCTCAATTATACCGCTGAGGATTACCTGTAGATTTTTCACCTCTGCAAGCAATAAAATGACCTAAAACATGGAGATGGGATTAAAAAATTGTGCATTAAAATATTTTTATTTGGACCTTTTAACTTTCCAACCAAATGTAAACCCTCATAAATACACAGCAGAAACCAGAAACCTGCCATTTTATTTAGTTAAATCAGAGCAAACTTACTAAAATCATATCCAACCATGAAACCCATCAGGAAGGAAATGGATCCTGTATACAGTTAAACTTCATGAAATATTAATATTTTAACAGTTTCTATTACATGTACTGCCCACAGTTTAATATTAATGAGACAATGAGGATTTAGGAAAATCCCAATATTGAAATTATAATTTAATATGAATGAGTTCAAGTGTAACAAACACCTGAAGTAACTTTTTTTTTTTTTGCTGATAAATTGTCTAAGTAGTGTTTTTTAACGTTCTCTCCATGTTTGTGTAAATTTTGACATTTTTGTGTTAATTTATTTTTTGAACGGTTCACAGGGAACATAGATTAAAGTTTACAGATTTATTACGAGTTTGATTTGATTAAAAAGTTACTTAAGGTGTTAATATAACAAAAATATATAATTAAGCAAGCAGTGTTTATTTTGCTATTTATATGTATAAATAAAGCTGAAAACTGTCTAAAAAGGTTATTTCAAATAAAAATTCAAAATACTTTATTGGTCCCAAAAGTAAAATTAAATGTTATTTAACTGCTATCTCTGTTTCTGCGTGAATTTTAACATTTTTCTGTTAATTTCTGGTCTCCAACAAAACAGAAGAAAAAGTTGTTAATTTGTTAATTTCGCTGGTTTTTTGATAAATTCAATAGAAGAGTCTGGAAAGCATCTCAATATAGCAAGAATATTTAGAAGTAGGCACCATTTTACCCCTCCTCTGACTTCCCACAATTGGCCACGCCCCTCTGTGTCTCTTGGCTCCGCCCACTTTTCTGGGTGGATTTAATGTTTAGTTACACTTTCAAGGTCGTAGTTTTTAAAAATGTTCACTGAAACCATGTAAGACGACTTTAATAGCATCAACGTAGAATATTTGTTTTGGTAATTTAGAAGAAAATTATTGTCACTGAAATTTCTCTGTTTGGTGTGAGAACTTGGCGAGCTTCCTCCTCACCCCTTCTAAGTTCTGCCCCATTTGCTTTACACAACTTAAAGTCGACCGCTTGGTGTGTGACACACACACACACACCCACACACCCGCACACACACGCACACACACCCACACACACGCCCACACACACACACACACACACAGAAAGCCAGATGGACTTTCTGGCAGCGTCTACCTTGTCTCCGTCCACGAAGGTCTGTCCGTCGCTGGCTCTCCTCCAAGAGATGTCGGGCAGAGGCTCGCCCTCGGCCACGCAGGAGATCATGGCGGCGCTGCCCTCCACGGCTGTCACGTTCTTCAGCTGGGTGATGTGGGGCTGGACTGCCGGCCGGCCGCAGAGGACGAGAAAAATAAATTAGAGAAGAAAGAGCGGAGAGGAAGGACAGAGGAAGCAGGAGTGAAACTGTCAAGTTTGTGCTGCAACTCGTAAAGTGGAGTAGATGAAGGCGATAACGTGGGTTTAGACACGCAGCTGATGCATGACTTTGCACTGACGATACAGGCCAAGATCATTTGTTCACCACAGTCACACCTCACAGCTTTGATGTAGTGGGATAGGATGGCCTCTTGTCCCTTTTTGCATTGATTCAACGGCGACAGAAAGCCGACTTTGGTGAAGTTTGGAGGCACGAACCTCTGTGTTTCTTTGAATAAATATAGATTTTTGTCTGGGAAGACTCCTCTCCAGCACCGTGTGATTTGCTTTTGACGCACTAAGAGCAGATAAGTGCTGCAAAGCCACCGAGGGCCGGTCCCTCCTCGCTTCCACCTGATAAGGTGCACTAAGCAAGCCCTGATGCATGTCAAGGGCGCGGCGCGTGCTACATGAATCATGGATTACTCTCTCCATGTAAATCCTTAGCAGACGGCTGAGACGTAGCGTGGCATCAAATCCAAAAGGAAACGAGGAAGTGACCAAGAAATAGTGAGTTGAAGGCTTTTAGCGGCGCTCGGAGGCGGAGAATTGTTCTGGCAATTTCACATGTTAGCATGCTAGCCTCAGGGTGGAGGAGCCATCGCTGGGGATTTGGAGAGCTTGTCAAAACACGAGGGTCACACACACGTACACACACACCAACACACACCTGTATTATTTTACCTCCCAGCACCTTCAGCAAACAGATCAATGATCTGAGGACGGAAACGGGTTTGTGGGTAAATACCAGCCTGAGACGGTGGAGAAAAGTAAACATGTAGATCCATTTACAGACGGGCTGAAGGATCAGTTTTTACTAAATTAACTAGAATAGGAAAAACTTTGACCTAATTATTGAGAAATGGGTGTTAAATAGATGCAAATATTAACATTATTCAGCAATAATTGCATTTAAAATAATGTAATATTGGCATTAATGCCATGCAAAAGTTTAACATTGTTTTGTACATGTGGGTGATTATATATTTATTGCACTAATTTCACTAATATTTATGAATCCTCCACTCATTACATTTTATTTTACATTGTTCTAATATGAATCATAATTTCATTCTGTTATTTTGAATGACAATAAAGATAATATGAATCTGAATTGCATTTGAAGTCTGGACTTTGATTAGGCCCTTCCAGAAACTGTTTTTGGAACCATTCAGAGCTAAACTTGCATCATTTTTTGTTTCTTCAGGTTCTATTAACATTTATTTTGATGATTTGAAACAAAAACAAAAACTAAAAAGGAGGAAATCTATAACAATGTTAAAAACATTTTTACATTTAAATTTTAGACAAATCATCTTGACCAATAAACCAGTTCATTAAATGCTAATTAATTATGTTTAACAACTGAATGAATAGCAAGAACTGGAAGTCTGTTCCAGTATTTAAATAAAATCCAAATTCTTCCAAAAGGAAGAATCCAGTCAGGATCAGAGGAGAAGATTCATGTTGGTGATTTTATTGTTGCTAATTCTACAGAAGGAAATAAATGAAGTTAGAAAAGCTGCAGCCATATCAAGGTTTGAACCCTCAAAGGTTTTTACAGGTGAACTCCAAAGCCAAGTTAGTCATCTTTTAATTAGAAAACAGAGAAACATCTCAGTCCTGCAGGAGAAACACAGAAAACCTGCAGCAGGATTAGAAAAGCTGCACAGAATCGACCTTTTTACGCTGCAGCCTGTGGAGATGTTTGCCTCTGCTGCTCTGTGGTAGCAGCAGAGGCAAAAGTTTCTCCTCCAAAGCAACAAGTTGCATGTCTGAATTGTGGACATGGTGGAAAAGTTTGAGTTTACTAAACCAAAACAAAAAGTTCTTCTAGCTTTTCTTAAAAATGCTGAAATTATGGAAACATTTTCACTATACTGTAAATCCTAATCCTTTACAGGACTGGAAGGATATTTAAATTCCTCGTGGTAAATGTTCCTGCCCCAAAGCTTTATTAATTAAATTAAGTTTTATTATTTAGCACACCTTTTAGTGATTATTTATGTTGCGCGGTGCTCTCAGTTGTTGATGAAAGCTAAGTGTTGGCAGCATAATTTCCTATTTTTAAGGTTGTTCTGGGGGGATTTTATTGATTGATGATAAATATAATCCTAATCCTTTACAATACCTTTCAGAAGTGCAATATTATATTTTTCTGAAGAATTAAAGGCTGCAAATATTTCTATGAGCTTTTCATGTTATTCCCATTTTTTGGATCTCCTTGGCAACTGGGATAATTCCCTGGATTTCCTTCTTTAAAGCCCAATCAGAATAATTTGGCGCTCATTCAACATCAAGTATCTGTTTTCAAATAACAGCACAAGCTGCTAAATGCTCTGGAGCTTTTTTTATTCAACGACAAAAGATCACGAAGAAAACAAGTCAAAATTACCTTAAACAATTGACCGACTCACTTTAAGGCTTCATAATGAGACCAAATGGCTGCTGGAATGATTTCTGCTAAGTGGGAGACGCGTGGCCCACTCAGGATGATTGGCCACATCTATTACACTTTCTAAAAGCTTTTAAAACTTTCACAGCTCTTAGAAACACACATAATACACACAGTGAAAGGTCTGAATGGCCGATGTAGTGAGTGAGCGCTTCATCATCAGCGTACGTGGAGCTGCACTGCCTCAGATTCCCCTCATTGTGAAAACATTACATGGAAAACGTCTCATTCATCAAGATCCCTCTGCTGGGAAAGTTATTAATAAAGAATTATCTGCAATATTTCAGGTCTAAATGAGAGAGAGCTGGGATGCATTTTGATGAGAAGGGTCGAGAATTAAACGACCTTCAAAGTTTTGGTTGTTTCTGATGGATTATCGTAAAGAATTTGAGACTTTTGGTTAAAAAGTCAAACAAATCAAGTTCATTTGTGTCGCACAAATCAGTTTAACTTGTTTAAGTTAGACAAACAAAAGACACTAGAATGAATAGTTTCTGCAAACCCAGATCAGAAACCAACAACCTTTACAAATAAGCTAAACATGCATTTGTTTTGTTTTTGCACTTTTTGTTCCTCTGGTTTGCTGCACCTCCCTCATGTGGAGAGTTTAGGTTACTACACCCTATTTAAGCACACAGTCAGTAATTTTACATTTTAATTTGACGCTTTGTTAGATGTTTTTAGACTTTATTAACCTGAAGATTTTCCATTTTTAAACATATTTTGTCTCTCCCAGTTATCCAGCCTCATTCTGTCGTTTTTATATTTTCTCCACAGAAAGATCTTTCTTCTAGAGATTGGTTTTAAATAAAACTTGACCACTCAGATTTGATTTTGTTTTAATTAAATCATTTTTAAAAACAAAGCAAAAGTGTTTATCAATGGTAAACAAAAAACTTGGTGGCTGATTAGATCCATCCTGAAGGTGCCGTTCAAATATATCAATGAAAATAAAATAAAATAAAAAAAACGCTACAATCTAAAATCTTCTGTAATAATGTCAGACTTTAAATATGTATTTCACCCTGACTGAAATAAATAGGCTCAAATAATTTCAATAAAATATCTTTTGTCTGCTAAAAATATAAAATTTTTCTTTCTTCTTTAAACCTTGTAGATTCTACTCCAGTCAAAAACATTCATCTCCAATATTTAATAGACTTCAACCTTTTAAAGCCCAGTGTGTCTGAATCACTGGTTATTACTGAAACATAAAACGCATTAGATGGAAAAAAAAGCAGAAACAGTCGAAGTCTGACATTAAATTTGATCGACTGAAAGACTGCTCTCCTTTCATTGCATGTTTTTGCTTCCATCTTCTGACATGAAGCAGAAAAAAGTGTTGAAAAGGTTTTCATCCGGCCGGTTGGATTACGACTCTCTTTATCACTGTAATTACAGTTTATTATATCAGTTAGAAGCCAGGCATTACATTATCATATGTGTGATGTAAGCCACTAGAAAATGCTGTTTATGTGTCAAAAACACAAGAAAGTAACATAAACACACAGTTTGAGTGTTTAAAATTGCATAATTAAAGCTGAAAAAAGCTCCTATTTTCAGATGAGTTTTATTTTTTCCGTCTCTGTTGGAAGTTTTGATGTTGCATAAAGCTCTTATCCCTCCCACAGACGGGCGTCAGGACGCACAAATGTTCAACTTGGTGCATCGGATTGGCCTAATGCGTGTTATTTGTTGTTTCAGCCGAGCAGATCCATAAAACAAATGTCAGCACAGATTCTCCCTCCTGGATCCACCGCTAACAGCTAACAGCTAACAGGCTTTAATGATAAAAGCCACCGCTGGGCCGGTTCTGCTACATCATCTACATTTTTCGGTTTATTTAAAACCGCTGAACACCGATGTTGTTTACTTTCCTTGCTCTTTTGTCTTATGCTGATGCTTGGATTGTGTGTCATGTTTCCACTCATTAGGAAAAAAAAGAAGCGAGAACAATGTCGTGATGTGAAAACCAGATATTGTATTTCACGCACCACTGGCGAAACCGTAAGAGGAAAAGTGGCAGAACACTCAGATTTTGTCTGCAGAGATAAATCTCCCAAGCCGCTATGATGAATTTCTCCTGATTGCTGCTGGAGGAAGAAAATAAATCCCAGCGGTGCATTTAATATTTAGATTCTTTGTAATTCCTCCTGAAACTGAGCAGTAGTGCATCTTCCTTTCTGCATCTTACTCCTAATTGAGTTCAGTGGACATAAATATAAGAGAGACACACCTACCTGAATAAAAAAAGTGCATCGCTAACAGAAAAATGAAGTAAAGTCTTTTGAGTCTAAAACTGACAAAATCATTCCTTCATTTTGTATCATCAAAAATCTAAATTTCTGTTTGCATTTGATTTATTGTTGGGTTAAATGTTCAAATGTTTGCTGTATTTGAGCATGCAGCAATGCCTCATGTATTGCTAACAAGCTAGAATGAGAAAATAAGACAAAAGGAGCTTTAGCAAAATGATAAAAATTAAAGACTTTATGTCTTATTTCATTAGTAATCATTAATAATCAAACTATGCAAATCTATGCACAACTTTCTCAGCATGGAGAAGAAATGTGCAAGTTGCTAACATAGATTTTTATTTTTATTAGCATAAAATTTGAACAAGTTTCACTAGTTGGATAACCTGTTAATATTTGATGCAGATTAATGTTTCAATCTAATATTAATAATATTAAACCTTGATTTATACAGTAGAATTTCTTGAGGATGTCTTATTTACAAGAGAGACCTGTTAACCTGACAAAGCTAACGGCTAGCTTCTCAATTTCCTGCTTTACATTAAAAACAAGTTAATTTTAAAATAATCTCATTATCATTCATTTTAAACTGAAAAACATTAATCTCTAGAAAAAAAAGGAATTAATTACTGCAGTAAATAAAGTTCTTGCTGTATTTGGGTAAAACTCAGTTAATGCTGCCATGCTAACATGTTAGCTTGAAAAACGTTTGGTTTTAGGCTGAGAATGAAAGACAAAAGATGTAGCTTTAGCAAAATTATAAAACAAAACCATGAAATCTTGTCTTATTTCAGTTTGTTGTGAAATAAAACATATTAGTAATTAAACAATCCAAATTTATTTTAATTTGATAATACACCGCTAACAAATTTTTTATAATTTTATTCAGCATAGAATTTGAATATTTTTCACTAGTTGATTAATATGTTCGCAATTGATGTAGTTTGGGAACAAAAGGTTCCTTTAGGAGACTTTTAGTTGCTGTAATGCTAGCTGCTAGCTTCTCAGTTTCCCATTGTTTACACCGATAAGTCAATTTGAGCTAATTCTCAATACTATTCCCATTTAACTGGAAGGCATTTATGTCTAGAGAAACAAGCAAAGAATTCTTGAAATAAATACAGCTGCTACATTTAAGTAAACTGCACTTAATGCTAGCATGCTAACATGTTAGCATGTAAAATGTTGCTTTTTAGGCTAACAGTTGGTGTTGAAAATAAAGGACAAAAAAATGCAGCTTTAGCAAAATAAAAATCAAACCCAAAGTCTTGTCTTATTTCAGCTGGTTGTGAAATAAACCACATTAGTAGTCAAACAATCTAAAGCCTGAAGAAAAAGTTAACAAGTTGCTAACATAATTCTTTTTATCTGCATAATATTTTAGTAAGTTTCAGCATGGACCAAGTTGAGGTGGGAACTGAGACATCCCTGAAGCCATGCTGCTGGCGTGTCTAAACCAGACACACCAGCTGCATGCAGATGCATGGAGACGATCCCTCACTGTGTGGATTTGTTTCTTACAGACACACACGGCTCAGGAGCCTGAAAGCAAGACGGGCTGGAATAATCCCTGAAGACTGACAGAACGCTCTCATTTACAGCTCAAGGGCTGCTTCACAAGAAACTCTGGGCCCAGATGTCAGCGCTAACGTCTACACATGTGGAATAAGAACAAGGAGAACTCAAACTTGCACAGGAAGTGCTTAAAAACTAATTTAACTGTGTAAGGTGTGTCAGGTTATCTGATGGTGAACAAAAAGCGCACACACCTGCAAATATCTCGTCTAATTTACAGTAAATGACCCGTTTTCTTTCCGCCTTTGCTGTCAGGAGTAATAAAACTAACGTACAGCAGCATTTCCCTACAGTGCAGTCAAAAAGAAGAGCTCCTCCCTGCTGCTTAGCTTTCCCCCATTAAAATGCGCATTTTGACGAACAAGCGTTTCTCCACATACTTCCACGAGAGGAACATCAGAGCAAATAGCCAGGAGGTTCCTGAAATTAGAAATTGAATTTTTTTTATTTATGCGAAGTGGTGGAAATATGAAGCGATAAATGAGATATTTCTTTTCAGCAGCCGTTGGTGGTGGTGTGGGCTGGCGGCCATGTTTGGACTCTGACGGTTTTGAAAAGCTGTTTTAGGATAGAAGAAGATTGCGAGCGTCCTCACCATAAAACTTTATGGATGGACATAAAACACTCCTCACTGTAATGGATAACGCTATTACATCTGGAGATGCACCAGAAAAGGGAAAAAATAATTACTCTATTCTGTATTCTGTATGGTTGATTAAAAAAATAACAAACTTGACCTTATGCAGCCTATTTTGATTTAAACTCTTATATTTTTTAAATCATTTAATGCAAGTACTACAAATATAAAGGTTTACACTAATATTTGAGAAAAAGAGAACACAAAATTATGACTTTTAAGCAGTTAAACCTCCTGTTTTTATTTATTTTTTTACCACCAACAACCTTTTCAGCAGGTCAATGTTCTTCAATGTTCTTCTTCTAACGAGCCATCATTTGATTCAGGTGCGTTAAGCCAAGGAGAGAACTAAAACATGCAGGAGGCCGGCCCTCGAGAACCGAGTTTGGGGACCCCTGCTACAGAGTAAACACAGGAAAGCTAACTTTACCCCAGTGACTGGTGAAATAAAAAGTGAGGTGAATCTTGATAATTTCCCACATAAAAGAAAAACGAGTCAGACCTAATCTTTGCCCTCAACATTTCTCTCCAGAAGACTTTGGATCATTTGTACGAGTAAAACTAACAAACTCTCTAACAGGTGATCGTTATCTTAACGAGCTAAACATGAATGCCGTGCTGAGCTGTTACCACCGTCACCGGACTTTAAGTAGGACATGTACCGAACCAGAAACAGTTCTACAGAAGCTGGGAGAAACATCAAAGAAAAGTAGCACTAATATAGCTACTACTACTGCAAATGCTAACAGAGCTATTACTACTTGAAGTGCTAACAGAGCCTAAACAGCTGTCGCTATAGAAGAACTCAGGAAGGAGGATTTTTCCATATTCCAGATTATTAAACCACAAAAATCTCAAACTCAAAAGATTCAATTAATAGTTATTTTCCAGTCAGACGCAGCAATAAGAACTGCAGATAAATCTTGTTACTGTTTTAAGTTTCGCCTTGTACCAAAATAAATAAATAAATTTAATTAAATCCTTAATTCAACTTTGATTATTGGAGTTTTTGTATCTAATTTTAATTTCATTAAAGAGGAACATTGTGGTGTTTACCCTGTTTATGACCAAAATTATATATTATTTATATATATTTTGGTTGTACACATATTTAAAAATATGTGTACATATTTTTAAATATGTACACATATTTAAAAATATGTGTACTCTTTTGGTTCATGAAATCTCAGTTCAACTGGTAATAAATATGTTGAGGAGACAATTTGCTCCTTCAGGAATATTTTTACTGGTTTCTAACATTTGGAAACATTGCAGATTTAATAACTGTTGACTTTCTCACCGAACACTTTGAGCAGAAGATCTCTCTCCTGGAAGCCGGCCTTGTTGGAGGCCTTGCAGGAGAAGGTTCCTCCGTCGGCCTGCCGGATGTTTCGGATGGTCAGCATGCTGCGTCCGCCCTCCAGCTGGCTGAAAATGTACTTCTCTGAAGGCTCCAGCTGCTGCCCCTTCCTGCACAAACACAGAAACTAACACCTTAAACCTCCACGCTTCATAAAATAAAAATATCCTCTCTCAAATTTGTCTACAATCACCTCTGGACTGCAGCACTTGCTAAAATCGCTCCTCTGATGCACTGAAACTGTGCTGACTTAATGTCTTCTTCACATTGGACTCTGCTGGAAAATTAATCAGGGGGAAAAAACAAGCAGCTAAATTGATCCATGTCTATATTAAGGCTTTCAAGCAGAAGCACAATGGTGAGAAGCAGGTTTGCTGCCTCCCCCGCTTGTTTATTTGTGGCTGTTTAACCAGCCGTGTAATCCACCGGGGGAAGAGTCGGATTTTATTGGGGGGAAAATGTCACATTTTCAAAACAACATCAAATGAGTCACTGAGTGAATGATCTCAAAACTTTTTGGACGAGATATAAATGAAGCATCTTCTGTCTATAAACTATTTCGACAAGGCTGAAAAACGCAAAATGTTTCATCTCAGTCGATGTTGATAATAATTGATTTGTTTTTTGTTTTAAATATCTGATTTACTGCCAAACTGATGCTACAACCTTTTTGGTTTTACCCACAGTTTGTTTTTACTTTCAAGCAGTAATGCTGCATCACACCAAACGTCAAAAACACGTCTAATGCTTCAAGTTCAAAGCCTGTGCATTTGACATTTTGCTCTTAATCAGATGCGTCAAAATCGCTCTGGAAGTTTTCCATTACCAGTCTCTCTGTAGTACGGAGAATGAAATTGAGAGTTGCACCAAAATATTATGTGCTGAAAAGCTTCTGCAATCACAGATGTAGCTCAGATGTCTGCTGAACATTTTGTGTTCAGTTTTTATTGAACAAACATCGTGGACAGCTGATAATGGCGTGTAAGGAGGAGCCTCTTGAACAATGGCAGATGAAATATTGAGTGTGTCTGGGCATTACTTACTGAAATGGACTAGATGTGACAATCGGAAGTGTGTTTGAATTTACAAGATAATTCAGAGGTTTGGTGAGTTTTGTGAGTTTCATAAGTTAGCTGGGCGCTGACGACGTTCGCTAACAACCAGCCCATTTGGACGACCTGCTAACAGAACCTGCATCTCCTTCCTGCAGGTCACTATGTTACATAGAGGAGACTCTCTTGATTGGTTGATGCTCCGTATTGAGCGGCAAAAGTTCAGATTTTCCAACTCCAGCATCAAACGCTCTAAATGCTTCAACAAGGTCCTCGACGCACCTCCACACAGACTTTGTATGTAAACCAGACGAGCCTGACGCTCAGATCACGTTTGTTGTGAACGCAGCATCATAAGACAGTGGTGAAACTTGAAATTGCTACTGCGCAAGTTACTCAGCGGGTTGTTGCTAGGTAACCAACGAATGAGTGAGTTGCTAGGAAACCATGAAGCGAGAGAGTTAGTTGTTTCCACCATTGTAGCTTAGCTAGCCATGAGGTTGAGCAGCTAAAGTCTTTCCTTTGCCTACATTTCCCAGAATGCTGTGCGTTTCTGGATAATTTCAGTGAAATTATTGAATATTCTAGCAAATGTCTTATCTATTGATTGATTTTTTATCCTAACCTTGATGAACTCAACCAATTATATAAAATAGGTGGTTCTATAAGTTGATGAATTATGGGTTAGTTTTTCACACAAAGCTTTTATATTTTCGTTTCTTCCAGTTGTCAACATAAAAACCTTCTCCCATTAGATTTTTTACAACATTTTGTCTTAAACTTAAAAAATTAATCATTATTTTTTCAGCCTGGCTGTTTGCATTTAAACAAATATGTATTTCCATCTAGACAAGCCCACAACTTGCCTACATGTGTAGTTGAATCTATATTCATGTCTAAACAAAACCAGCCTCCTCGTCTTGCAGGAAAAACCTCATTTAAAGTCGGCGGAGGAAACAGCAAAGCAAAGTAATAATAACTTTACGAGGCGGAGAGGAAATGAAGAGAGGCGTCATCTTAGCGGTGGACAGTCCAAGCAGTGGATGTCATTATACTGACTGACTGCTGACAGGTAGTCTATTACCAAAGATGCACAGCGGACGAGGTGAAGCCTCACTCCGACAGGAAATGCAGCCGTGAGGCTGGAATATGCTGGGAGGCTTGAGATCAGAAGCAAAAACTAAATTGGGTTGTGATTTGTTGTTGGCGTCACAGACGTTTTCTTTGTTTGCTGGTGAAGTGTGTGAGCGACCTGCAGGCTGGAAACAAACCGCCACTGTTCCAGTCAGTGGGTCTGTTGATTATCTACCGCTGAAATGGCTTTTATTTGATTATTGGAATACTAATTCGCAGTAGAATATGTTGAACCTGGATTAGCAGCAGTCAAACAAGCAGCAGAGTGATTATATCCACAGGATATTTTTTCAGAGCCTTTTATTCTTAACAAGTCAGATTATAAGGGAGAGACTGAAGTATAAAAAGGAACATAAAAACCAAAAGATACATTTTATGCCTGAGGCAACCAGATTCAAACCAGCAACATTCATCTGTCACTGAGTAACACTGTCATCCATTAAGTTAATTTTACTTGAGCAGATTTTAGGAAAAAATTACTTTTAAGAGTATTTTTACTTCTGCTTGAGTAATTTTATAATAAAATATTTCTACTCTTGCTTGAGTAAAATTTGTGGATTTTACACAAACTCACACCTGCAGTTTTTGTTAAAATTTCAAAAGTTTTTATTGATTTGGAAATTTATTATTTTGCCTGATTTTCTTATTTTTTGTTAATTACATAAATTATTATTTATTTTGGTTCTTAAAATACCAAAATTTGCACTTTACTTTATATTTTGATCCATCTTATGATGTAATTTTTAAATATTGAATAATAATTTGATCAGTTACTCTGTACTTTTTACCAAATACCTTTTTACTCTTACTTGAGTAAAAATGTGTTGAAGTAGAGCTACTTTTACTTGAATATGTTTTCTGGATCCAAACCCTGAATTTAAATTAAAAGTGAGTTTGAGTTGAAAGCTTTAGAGTCTTCAGGTTGCGTCTCACCCAGAGATTCAAACATTTTGTGTTTTTTTACGATTGATTTCTCTGTCAAACTTCAACGCTGAAGAAATTCAACCCCCACATCTGGAGCACAACCTCGTTCTTCTAACTCGGCTACTTCTGCAGAAAATGGTTTAAATTGGTTAAACAATATGACATATGGAGCAATAATGGAGTAATAATGGCATCACTTTGCACTGAAAAATTATAGTAATTTAAAAGAAAAACAAATTTAATTTAATCTTTTAGACCTGTTGTATTTTAATCTTTTTTTATTTGTCTGATTTGACCTTTTTGAGAAGCACAAACTGTTACTAAAGGTTTGTGCGGATATAAAAAAGTTAGGGAAAATTTAAAAGTGAATACTCTCAAAAGTAAAGTAATTAACGCATCATTTCATTAAAAAAGGAGATAAAAACTATCTTCAAACTCAAAGTTGGGAAAATAGAGCAACATTTTCAGCTTGCAAAGTTGCTAAAATTAACATTTAATTTCATCTACAAGCGATAAACTGGTTCTGTTCTACCATCACAAATGTAAAAATGGACTTTACTCATAACATGTCAGAAATTATTACGTAATTGTTAAACGGAGTGGATTATTTTGAAAGATTAATTGACAAATCAGGAGACATAAATAAATAAACAAATGTATTTTTTTGTATTTCAGTTTTAAACCTGAATCCTGAACATGTTTGATGAGATGGATGAGAGAAATGTTTAAAGATCACATTATGTATGCTCAAATATTACCAGACAAGACGAAACAAAAGAGGTTTGACTTGTAAATTATTACTAGCTTAGGTGCTAAAACTTAATCAGTCTACTCCAAGTAAAGGTTGGATTTTCCAATGTGATTATTCTGATGTGGTAAAAGGTGAATTTGTTAAAAGGATTGACACGTCTTTGCCATTAGTGCCTAAAAAACATATTTTAACCATTTCCATCAAATAAAAAAATCACCTGCAGTGAGTTTCTAAAGAACGCTTCATTTTTCTGACTGTTTTCTTCCTGAGAACCATCGATTTCTGTTCACTTCAGTACAGCGTGTAAAACAAGTCGCAGAGAAACCCGCCGGAGTGGCGAAGCGCGTCACAGTTACAACTATCTGTGACATCTTTACAGTTCACAGTGATGAAGATAGTGGTAGAAAACGCCGCCTCTGTGCTCCGTTTAGACGAAAGGCAGAACGACAGAAAAAGATGGTGTAGTTTTGGAAACAATATGACCTACAATAAAGTGCTATCAACAGATGCTCAGGTGCAAAGAGCTTGTCACAATTGCCTGCTGAGTGGGAGCGAGCTAATTGCTGGATGTTGGAGAGAAGAGCGGATAGCAGAGTGTCAACTACTTCTGGTGCAAATTCTCGCACCGCTGCTGTTTGACATTTGATCTTTTTCTGCAGCTGTTGGAGGTGATGTGTGAGGGCGGATGCAGAATCCTTAATTGGAACTGCGACATGATATCTTTGTTGTCTGCACCTGAAAATACAAGTACTGAATCTAGTAGAAACTGTATGCTTTCAGTTGACGAACTTTAAATGACATGCAGGAAATATCAAAATATTAATACCAAAACACCAACTATAAAGTCCTAAAAAAGAGAAATCATAAAAAGAAACTAATGAATTAACAATGCTGAGCCTGAGGGGCAAAGATGGATGATAAAAATCTTCATTCTGGTGTTTTGGCTTTATTGAGAAGGGAAATTTTGTTTACAGAATCTTCAAAATGTATTTTATTTGTTTTGTTTATTTATGTTGGATATTTAAATTGTCTTCCAGTTCCAGCGTTAAATATTCACTAGAATTTAAAGATCATTAATCTTTGAGAATCTGTTCTTGCCATTACTTAATATCCTTTTAAAAGAAAAATATCGTTTATCGCAATAATTCTGGGACAATTTATCGTCAATATATTTTATTATTGTGACGAAATACCAAAACAATCACAACAATGCGTATTTTGAAGCAAAGCCTCTCAATACTTTCGGAAATCTTGTTTTTATGACAACAACCTTTGACATGTTTGTCAGTTGAGATCATAAAAAGCTCATGTTTAAAAAGGATTACCTGTGCCATGTGACCAGAGGATCAGGAGACCCAGAAGTGATGCATGTAAAGGTGACTGATTCCTGGTAGTCGGCTGTGGCGTTGAAGGACTGCTGGAAGACCGATAACGATGGAGGAACTGCACACAAACAGAAACAAGCAGTCACTCATTCTGCTGAGGGGAAGGGATGAAAACTAAGAAATGTCAGATTCCATGAAGCCGTAGAAACATCTTCTGAATACATATGCAGGAAACAGCAATAAGACAATAAGCTGGCGTTGTTAGCAATCTGCTGGGACGTCCTGGAAATGCTACGGATGTTTGTAATTCCCACGGGGATTCCAGTTGACATTTTCACCCAGCTTTGGTGAAACAATTATGTTGTTTTCCGCTTCTGAAATACTCGGCTAAATCCACTCGAACGGAGACAAGATGGAAACGTGTTTGAATCAGGAAAACGGAGCGTTTATGCTTCCTGTCTGATTCATAAGGCCTGAACTCTGGCAGCTGATCATGTCAGGCTGATTTCTGTGGCTCAATAGAGACAGATTAGATTAGATTAGATTAGGAGTTTGAAGACATGCAGCATGAATGTTATTTTCTTTCCAACGTGCATAGAGAGAAAAGAAAATCCACCAATTCATTTTTACCTTTGGGATTTTTATACTGAAACTGCAACTTGAAAGAGATGGAAAGGAACATTTCTATGGTTAAAGAATGGCTCAATTGGCAGAATAACTAATAAAAGATTATTGTGACCAAAGACATAGCCTTGAGGAATTCCTTACATCTCAGAAACTACAAGGTTTATTTGAATTGTTGTGGAATAAAAGCACAACTAAGACTTCACAGAATAATTCAGAGGTGTAAAAACCATCACTGAGTAACAGAAAATGAAGACTGTAAGGGAAAAAAATGATTTCCAACAAAAGAAAATGCAATTTGTGACATGAATGTCCCTTTGAGAGAGAGCGACACATAGGTCAATTTATGAATTATTAAGTCCTTCAGTTATTAAACTGTTTTTTAATTCAACTATCAAGAAAGTTAAACAAACTCGGTCTGAAAAGAAGCTTGTGGGTTTTTTGCAATTTCTCAACATCGCAAGTGAAATAAATTTAAGAGCCTACATTTGAAATCTTCAAAGTTTCCCTCTTGTTAATAAGCTTCCTCCATGTAAAATGATGATTTTAGATGGTTTGGAAATTGCCCTATTAATCCTTCAAAGATTGATGGCATTAATAATTACTTCTTGAAGGTCAAATCCCGTTAACTAAATGAGACCTGTAGATTAATTCAGTGCAGCAAAGGGAAAAATAACACAGAAAAACTGTTCAACAACTTGAAACCACTATTTGTGTTGGCTATGCTACACACAAACGTGTTGCCATAGCAACTTACAACAACGCCACAATATGTCTCAGGATTCAACACCAAAGAAAAAAAAAACCCACTTCCACACAAAGAACAAAACATTCAGTCATTTATAGTTTCATGTTTTTAGGCCTGATGTTTATTTTGCGATTATTAATAAGTGATTGGTGTGGTACATTGGCTACAGATGCTATTAGCTAATCTAGCACATTAGTGGTACATTAGCTACAAATGCTATTAGCTAATCTAACACATCAGTGGTACATTAGCTACAGATGCTAATCCACTGATGATCTGTTAGAGTTGGTTGTTTAAGTTGCCTTTTTTTATTTATAACTAAACTGAAAAACTAAATTCCACATCACTTCTACATGGTACGGTTGTCATAGTCAAGCTAGCATAACTGAATTACTTCCGTCCATCTCTTACACTGTCTTTTTTTCTTAATTAAAACTTTTTCCGAACCTTGTTGTCTAGTTATTGCAGTGTTAAATATCAGTAGCAAACACTGCCCTCCCTTTTCTTTTATAAATCACGCGTTATATCAATAACTGAACAGCTAAAACCAATCCTAGCCCATCGTTAGCGAGCATCTTTTTGCTGTCTTAGCAGGAAGCAGTGAATGTGATGTCACATTCTGACGGTTTATATAATGCAGGAGATAATTTTCCATCTTTCGGTGACGTGTATTTTATGGGAGTTGAAGCGACATTCCCGTTACATGAGCCGCATACTGTAAATCAGCGTCTCACTAATCTGCAAACAGCAGCTTTGTTACAGCAGAGGCCCTGATGACTTCATCGACGGCGCTGGGTGAGAGCTGTCAGCAACACGCAGGGAGTCCCTGTCACCCAGTCAACTGCCGCCTGTCGCTTTATCAACCAACAGAAGGAGACCAAGGCGAGAGCAACCTCGCTCTCATCTTTATTCCCCGTCGCGCTGACAAGGGAACGACAACTTCATGTCACTTGAATGTAAATGAAGCAAATCAACCCATTTCTCCAGCACATATTTACGCTGCGCCTCTGCTCCCAGTGCTGCCACCCTTCCCAATCTCAAGAAGTGATTAAGCGTGTTTGGAGCAGCTTAGTGGCGCTCTGGATGTTTACTCTCTCCAGTTTGCCTGGGCTGGGTGGGGGGTGATTATGATGTGCAGAAAAATGGCCGACGCTGGAGCAACTACAGCTGGAGAAGCAATTCAACCAAAAACAGAAGTTTTTTGGTTTCTTTTTTATTAGAGGGCTGGAAAATAAATCAAAGCAACTGTCAAAGCTGCGATCGCTTCATATTTAACACCAAAAAAACAAAAGAATGTCAGAGTAGTTTCTGAGGAGGTTCTAGATTCAAAAATAGTCTAGAAACTTCTAATATTAGTGTTTATATTTGAATTCAAAATTCAAATATAAACACTAATTTTGTGGTAGAAAAACTGTTTTTTACAGCTGCCTTTTCTTCTTAATCACAGCAGGAAACCTTAAACATAAAAAAGATGATTTTTGACCATTTGTTTACATTTAGAATCATTTTGCAAATAATTTGTCAATTATTTAATAGGCTCCAACATCAGCAACAACAAAAAAGTCAGATAATTTTTAAATAATTCAATTATTTCACTTTTTTAAAAATGTGGTTCTCGTGTTTCAGAAAGTCTAAATATTCAATGGTTTTCAGCATCTATTATAGAAATATTAACCTATAAACAAAATGTCATAAAGTCAAACTGACATTTCAGCACCAAAATGTTTTACGTCATAAAAACATAAAATAAAAAGAACCATTTGGTTTCAGCGGCAGAATAAATAGAAGTAACAAAAAGTTATAATTTAGACCCAAATTAAAAGTGAGGTTGTTGACTTAAATTAGAAGAACTCAATGTGCCTAAAAGTAATTAAAAAGATCAAATTGTTGCTTTAATGTGCTTTTAAGCAAACCAGAGAAACAAAAACACAAATTTCTTCCTTTTGTTGATATTCTTAAATGTTAAAAGTCACCAAACTCCTCCTTCCATTTTGTTCCTGGGAGGCAGAAACAATCTCTTTCCTCTGAAACGTGAGTAAAGCTCCAACTGCGGCTTCAGGACGGGAATATTTGTCAACCTGAACTGCAGCTCCTCCTACACGATGTGCATAATGAAACCTGATTACAGTGTGAGGGAATCGGCACAAAGCAAAGGCTTAATAATGCCAGGTGTCAGTGAGAAAGCCTGCTATCGGTTGTTATTATCCAAATAATGCATCTCGGTGCAAAGCAACCCATTACAGCACATTAGGGTAAGTAGGATGTAACTGCACTGGAAATTTAATTTTGTTTTGCGTTTTAAAACCGTCTAACCTGAAGTGATTGAGTGTTTTTAAAAGTTTAGCTGAACGACAATCAAATAAACATTTGCACTTTTGATGAGAAATTTATTAGAACTCAAATAATTAATAATAATGTGACTGCAAAACAATCATCAATCCTATCAATACGTTTTCCTACATTTGAGTGACTGTGTGCAACTCACAAATTTAAATTATCTTGTATTCCCTAAATATTTAGTTAGATTAAAAGTCATTATTATTTTCATATAATTAAGAAACAATATTAAATCAACATTTAAAGCTTTTGTTCTCAATTATAAACATTAAAGATGTTTAAATTTAGGGTATAAATTACAACAAAATCAAAGAGACAAAATGTAGATAAGTAAATAAATGAGTGTTTCAGAATAAACAAAACAGGAAGTGCCTTTATTTTGATCTTTCTGACAGGAAGTAAGTCATAATCAGAGGTGGGTAAAGTACCCAAATATTTTACTGAAGAGTAAAAAGTAGCCATCCAAGAAATTACTCAAATAAAAATGTATTTGGTAAAAATGCTGAGTAAATGATGAAATTATCAATCATTTAATATTTAAAAATTACATCAGATGGACCAAAATAGCAGCTAAGCTACATTTAATTTGTTCCCTGAATGATCTGTTTAACATGGTGTTTGTTATTATGAAGTGGCGGCTAACATGAACAGATTATGATTTGTAAACATCCCATAATAATCCAAAACGTATCACCTAATAATCAAGGTTATCCTTTCAAAGTAAAAGCTGCAGTCTGTAGCTTCCTTTCACTCTTCAATGGACAAGTCAAATCTGAATTTTAAAATGACCTATTCAGCTTTTTAATCAAAGAATCTCTTTTTTTGTGATTCTGAAACCATCTCATAGTAAGAAAGCAGGAAGAACCAAAACATTAGAGCAGAATGAAGCTTCATCAGGTTGAAAATGAGCTAATCTCTGATCAAAACCATTGATTTCAGCAGCAGCTGTTCTCCAGTGCCGTCCTCAGGCGTCAGCCGCGTTAATGAGACACTGCCAAGCTGAGAGACTTCAAAAGAGCAAATCAGCAACAGGCTGGATGCATCCAAAAGGAATCTGGCAAGCTTCATGAATTCTTCATGTATAAGTCATATCCTTCAAACTTCAGACGATTGGTGGAGATAATGTGAGGCTTAAAGTCGTTCCCACAAACACTGAAGTCTTATTTTAAAAGTGACAAGTCACTTGGACTGATTTCAAAAGCTCCAGAATTTGTTTTCCTTCACACGCTAATAGGCCAGAAGTTGTGAAATCTTCTGAAAAACCACTGAAAGTTTTGCTTTCTGGATTAGCGCTGAAACCAAACCAGCTTTTATTTATATAAATAAGTATTTATACTCCTTTCCTGATTGTGATTTATGTCGAGAAAAACTAAGTGAAGAAATATTGAAGGACACAAGCGGTGATTTCCACTGACAGCAGAAGAAAGGAAAATTGCAGGCTCTGGTTTGCAAGTGAGTGAGCCAACAATTAGGTGAACGTGTTGAGGAAAGCTACATGGAAATTAGAAAGCTTTTTCTGTTTTGACTGAAAATATTACGACTAAGACAAAATAATTGATGGCTTGGAAGAGGTTTAACATGCATTTATAAAAATTACATCCAATTACATCTGTTTTTATTGAGTCTGTGTGTGCAGAACAAACAGTTTTCAGAAAATTAAAAGTTTCCTCTTGACATGGAAATAGTATATCTGTTTAATACAGCAACAAAATGCATAAAAACCAACTTTTGAGGTAATATTACCAAATATTTTTGGTCCAGTTTCTCGTGCAAAATCTTAGTAGACTTTAAATAAAACAAAACTAATTCACAAGTAATTTCTCAGTAAGAAATATTAATTTGTTTAAAGTCAATAAAACATTAATATTGTTGAAAAAGTTCTATTTTCTTTGGCAGATTATTTCACTAAACACGTTGTAAAAATGTTTTGTTATAAGTTAAATAATCTGCCATAGAGAGAATACTTTTTTATAAATATTTAGGAATTACTGACTCAAAACGAGATCATATTTCTTGTTGAAAACTTCCTAAGATATTTCCTACTTGGTAAGTTTTTGTGTTTTTATAAAAAATCTCAAACTATTGTGGCACACGGAGTTGGTGTCAAAGTTTCAGGGGAAACGTGAGC